>NC_057692.1:7945127-7999051 GCF_014466175.1 Vespula pensylvanica
TTTTAACGACTAGTCGACTAGTCGTAGAGATCGATAAGTATCAACAACTACGAGCAACAAGTAGACGAAAATAAGAACCGAAGGCTTTAAAATCGGAACGGCTTTAAAACCGGCAAAGATCGAGGATCGTAATGGATGGAGAAAACATAGCCAAAGTTGGAAACGACGTGTGACTCTTAGAACGAGATGAATACGACGACGACGAGACTCTGAATTTATAGATCCCTCGAGCCTCTTACGTTTCTTGGCCACGCAAGTTTTAGCAAGCGGCTTACCGGTCAGAGTAGAAAAGTAGAAGGTGTCGTATCGTAAGAAGACACGCGAAATATTTTCATGAATATATACAATTTCGCGATACGAGAAATCTTTTAGAAAAATCGATCTCCTAGATCAATTGAAAAATTCAATCGAACTTGTCGAGTATCCAGTATCATACATCATTTCTAGAAACAACATTCCTTTTCGATGGCCAATTTGACGATATCAAAAAATATTCAACACCGATAAAAACTTTGATCACAAACTTAGAAAAGCGACGAATACGATAATATTTTCGAAAGAGTTCCAACTAAAATACAGAGATTACATTTTTAACTTTTATAGGCTACTCCCAACTTTCATGGCCTACTGGGGAATCATAAAAAATGTTTCCTGTGTCTAATACAGAGAGATTCATTTCGCATTCATTGCAAAAATTAAAATGATAACGGTTGCTTCAGGAACTATCGTCACTAGAATGCAATTATAATGGACGAATCGCAGGATCTCACCTTGGGGTGTTATCTCGGGGGATATTCAAAAAAAAAAAAAAAAAAAAAAAAAAAAAAATACTTATACTGTGAAATGATCTAATATATATATATATATATATATATATATATATATGCATATATAACGTATGAGTTACATTTGTAAAACAATGTCACTAGCTTTCTAAAAAAAAAAGAACCGTATCAATTCTACAAAAATCAATAAAACGTGCGAAAGGACGTCCTTTCGAGCAAGGATAAGAACCATAGTAATGGTACTAATAATCTCGAATTCTCACGAGTAGAATGGTCTACAAGGACGAACATCTTTATCATTGTGAGTCCTTCTTAAGGAGGAAGATAGGAACAGTCTGTCCTCCCTGGTAGTTTCAAAGTGACTTGAATTTTCCCTTGCCACACATTGTTGAGATATTTCAACAACCTCTTTACATGTGTGAAAGTTTAACGAGGTCGTTCGGTTCGATCTCGATCGCTCGAGGCTACCGATATCGAATATTGTAACTCGCTCATATGCTTCTCATTCGAATAATAATACTGGGGAGTAAGTCAAATTGACGATATCACAATAGCTGAAGAACAAAACCCGTATAGATCTCTCTCTCTCTCTCTCTCTCTCTCTCTCTCTCTCTCTCTCTCTCTCTCTCTCTCTCTCTCTCTCTCTCTCTCTCTCTCTCTCTCTCTCTCTCTCTCTCTCTCTCTCTCTCTCTCTCTCTCTCTCTGATTATTTCAAAATATTAGAAAATTGATTTCTGAAAGAAACAAAAATTTTTGTTATTCCTATCTTTTTTATTTTGAAATCGATGGCCACCGTTTGAACGTTTATTACCGGATGGAATTTAAAACCAAAAAAGAAATAAAAAAGAAAAAAGTAAAAAAAAAAAAGATCATCAACTTTCAATACTTCTATATTTTCAATTTCAATTTTTCGAAGCGAACGAATTTTATAAGAGAAAAATCCCTTTCTATTCGTTTCCGTTAATATTCCTAATAGTATTATTCCGTTGGATTATTTTCTCAAGTTCCGAAATATCATAGATAAAGTAGTTATTATATGATTCTTGACATTGCTTACGAACGATTCTTAAATCAATAAATTTCGCGCGTATGGCACATTGATTTTTGTCACAACGTTCTATATTCATTAAAAACGGAAGAATAACACTTCTGTAGGTAACGACTGATTTATATCCATTGCTTTGTGCATTTTGCGGAGAACTACGTGACCGAATGCGGATGCCGAACGAATAATGGTCAGTAAAATTTATTTGTTCCGATGTGCTTTCACGTGTCAGAACATTCAAATGATACCCTAAACCACAAATCTGTCGCTTCTTCGATAATAAAAATTAAGTATTTTATTGTATAATATCGTAATGACTATTACGAATGTATAAACGTCTGATATCAACATTTTCGAATGGATATGTTACCGTGATAAACGGCCAAATCAGAAAAAAATATAGTATTCAAAAATAATGATTAT
This sequence comes from Vespula pensylvanica, assembly GCF_014466175.1. Classification (NCBI taxonomy): domain Eukaryota; kingdom Metazoa; phylum Arthropoda; class Insecta; order Hymenoptera; family Vespidae; genus Vespula; species Vespula pensylvanica. The sequence continues at coordinate 7,947,381 of NC_057692.1, forward strand.
ACTTTAATCGATAAATATATTAAGAATGTTTTATACGTTACGATCCTTGCGTTAAAACGAACGATTACGCAAAAAGCTTTAAATTGTTTTGCATATATAAAATTGTACATCGTATATGTAGATATGTGTGTGTGTGTGTGTATATATATATATATGTGTGTGTATGTATGTATGTATATACTGCATATACATAGATATATGCTCGATTAATTAATGCATATGACGAGTCTCGATGTATAAATCGAGAACTTCATCAACTTCATCTCTCTTTTTCTGGACGGAAACATATTCTCGTTTCTACCCTTCCTCTCTCTCTCTTCTCACCCTCTCCCTTTCCATCGAACAAGTAACGTTACTCTCTCGAAACGATCGACAATCGTCGACAAATTGAAATACCGCCCGCGTCGAGATTTCGGAGTAACCTCCGAAATAACATCCCTATAACCTTTCTACTCGCTATTGTATACTACGATATGGTCGGAGAAGCGGGCAAACGAACGGTTATCACCTTCTACCAATCGACGATCTCGTTGTGGACGCCAAAAGAACGAACGAAAAAAAAAAAGGAAAAATGAAAAAGAAGAAAAAACAAAAAGAACAGAAGACCAGAGAAAAAACTTCGACTTGAAAAGTGTACGTGAAGGGAACATTTACTCGATGCAACGCGCGTACAACGTACGTGTACGACATTGAAGAAAGAAAGATAGAAAGAGAGAGAGTGAGAGTGACAGAGAGAGAGAGAGAGAGAGAAAGAGAGAGAGAGAGAGAGAGAGACAGACAGATATATACACATAGGTCATAGAATGAAACACGAACGATCATTTTTTCTTCTAGAAAGAAAATTGAAAACAAAACAATAAAAAAAAAAAAGAGAGATAAAAAAATATAATATAAATAATTTAAATTTAAATAGATTTACGAATTTCGACGAAGAACAGAATAAAAATTACAAATAAAAACTTGTAAAAAAAGGATCATAAAGAATAGAATAGAATAGAATGGAATAGAATAGAATGGAATAGAATAGAATAGAATAAAATAAAATGAAATAAAATAAAATAACGTAAATTTTAAAAGACTTACGAATTTCGACGAAGGACGAATTTCGTTGTTGATTCCTTTATAAATGTCCGTGCTGATCGTTAAATCTTTCGTAGTTTGTCGAATCAATGGATAATGATCCTCCGATTCGCCATAATCATCGCTATCGTCTAAGTTATCGTCGTGGTTCCTCTCGGTAGCTTTTATTCTTATAGCGTATTCCCGCGCATAATGTCTCACTGCCATCACTTTTGATAATGACAGCACCAAAAGTTCGATTCTCGAAGCTTTTTCCCAAATTAAACGTATAACTGCGCATGCGTTAATAACGCGAAATGCTGCGGTATAAAATCAAATAACACGGATCGTTTCGCACTATACGCGAAGAAAGAACATATTCGAACCTAAAATCGTTATCAATTTAACGCGTCGATCCTTAAAAGTTATTTCCTACGAGATTTCTTATGAAATGAAGAACTTTCTGTTTTTGTCTCCCCCACTTCACTTTCAACGATTATAAGAAACCAATACAAATGAATTTCATCGAAAACGTGTTCCTTACTTCGTATTGCCAATGTCACACGATCACAGTAATAAATAAATTTGTTTACATGGTCGAATGATAAATCGACTTACGTAATCGTTATTGCTATAATTTGATACACATACACATTGTATACACACACACACACACACATAAATGTATCATACAAAATGAAGATAAGATTGTACATAGGTAGATATATAAATATAGGTATATGGTTTTTATACGAATATTTGATAGAAATATATTTGATAAATAAGATGTATTTATAATCGCATTTATTTTCTCGATCGTACGATTTCATGTGAACTCGAATATCCACAGATATAGTGTTACGCGTATACATAGTTTAACACGTTCTTTGCTATGTGTATCATTAATGATATTAAATTCATTCAAAACATCAAAGACCTAAATTAAATGTTGAGCAAAAACCACTCGACACGAAACGTGTTAATAAAATCGTTCTATCCTTTTCGAAATCATTTCCAACGTGTAAATCGCGTACCAAATTTTCCATTTCTCTTTCTCTCTCTCTCTCTCTCTCTCTCTCTCTCTCTCTCTCTCTCTCTCTCTCTCTCTCTTTCTCTATCTATCTATCTCGTATATATCATATATCATATATATAACATAAGCGTTCTTGTAATTTAGCTATAGATCGTATATAAAAAGATTCGTATATATAATACAAAGATATAAAATTACAAATTATAGTAATTATTTATATTCAAGTAGAAAAAGATCAACTTGAAAATACAATCTTTGTGTTCAAATCCTTTAGAATCTATCCAAAAAAATTGATCGAACGAGATGCTAATCGACATCGCGGAAATACTTCAAAAATTCGATCTAATGCATAACAAACGGATGCATTCTAATGGATAGATATTGTCAAGATCGATCATGTATTTACGAAATGTATCGCGTCGATGAAATTTAAAAATATTTTCATTTATACCAAAGACATAAACCGATTAACTGATCTTTCGAAACTGTAAATAAATAAGTTTTCCTCGATGTTGCACTGTCGATCTCGTTAGACGTGAATTTGTAAAAAAAAAAAATACGAAAAAAAAAATGCAATCGATACGATAGGGTAAAAAGCGAGATTACATTTATAATTAGTAATAGTTGATTACTTCAAGTTGATTACTACTAGTTCAAGTAGTATCTTGGAATAATTATCAAACTTAATGAGACAACACCTGGGACATTAAAGTGAACCTACTTTAGCTACGTATGTACATATATACATACGTGCATACATACATGTTTGCATATATGCATGCATACATACATACATATGTACATACGTAACTTCTATTCTCACTGGCTTAATTATGGCCAGAAGATAAGCATCTAATTAGCTCCAAAAGAGATACATGCAGACATAAGCAACCCAACCAAACATGCGAATACAAATGATAGCTTCGAGTTTTATTCAAAGAAAAAAAAAGAAGAGATTGACCTAGATATCGATTTAAATGAATTATAATTCCCGAATAGGGGTTTAGAAATGAGGTCAAATTCGGTACAAGGCAAGCACAGCTCTCTCGGTTTGCGTGAGGTAAAGAGAGACCTCGACTGGATTCATCAGTAGCGACATCCATCAGCAATGCCTTTAGCAAAAGCATCAGCAACACTGGGTAAGCAAATTCTATAGAAAAAAGAAAGTATTCAATTCCACGAACGGTTCCACGCTAATTACATTTCGTCGCGAATAGGACGCTCATTATCTTTTCTATAGATACATTTGCTATAACCTACGTTTAAGTATCTTTCAAATTCCACGACTAGTAAGATCTATCGCAAATTAAGTCGATCGAAGTATTATTTTTAAGATAGAAAAGTAAAATAAACGTGACTATAAATTGATCGACATGAACAGATTGTTGATACACTGTAATTATTTATGTACACCGTGTATATGTATTTCGATCATATTATTATTCTAGAGACGTTTGAAATTTGATTGTTTGCGTACGTTTATCTACGCTATTATTACACGCTATTATTATAACAATGGCGATTATTATTCTATCATTCTTTTATTCTTACATATGAAGGAAAAGTAATTGTTCTTGCAGAAAAAATATTTCTTGTATAAAATGTGCACACAATAACATGCGATGAAGATGTTCTAACTATATATTAATTTTTAATTGTTATTCAGACTTGGAAAGAAATTAATTTTTTATTGTTCTTTCTGTCGTTTAAAATCAACTAAAAATATTTCAAATAAGAATATTCAAATAAATATTCAAATAAAAATATATAGCTAAATTACAATCATATTGCAACTAACGTGAAGTAATAAAAATATTTATTAAAAATCATATCAAGATATTTCATACATGTATCAACTTATCTCGCAGTCGGTTAAGTCGATACACTTTGATTTCATCAACTAAACATTTTCTAATTTATGTTATAAGCATTTTCTCAAAAGTATCACTTACAAAATATTTCTTCTGAAATAATTAAATCCGAAAAAAAAATTGCAAAAATTAATAAACGAAAGTAAAAGAAACGTATCAACTTTTAATTTTTAATTTAATTAATTTTAAACATTGTAAACATTAAACAAACGAATAAAATTGCAATTATGCATTTTGGTTTGTACAATTTCGATTAAGTCATGAAACTTTCTCACTCAGGAAAAAAGAGAGAAAAAGAGAAAATCACAAGAATTGTAAAGATAACGATGCTCGTTATTTTCGACAATGACGACGACAACGACGACAACGACAACGACGATGAAGATGATGAACGATCAAGAAATAGATTAGGTTTGTATCTACTATACAAGTAAATATTGAAGGAAGAGACATCGAACGAATCGTGCGATGCAGTGAAAGCAAGTATCTTTCGCCAAGACTCTGACACAATAGTTTCTATACGCGTTTATAGTCCGAGTCTACATTCTACGACTATAGTTTCTGCAATAAGACACGTCTTTAAAATTGAAAGACAGAAACAGAAATATATATATATATATATATATATATATATATACATATATATATAAAATATATAATATATAAAATATATAATATATAATATATATTATATAATATATATAATATATATATATATATATAATATATATATATATATATATAAAAAGAGAGAGAACTGTCTTTGTATATCATATTGTTATAACAACGCATCTAAATTATATTTTTCGAATTTCATACGTATCATAAATTTCATTACGATATAATGTTTTCTCTTTTTCTATAATATAATATGTGTATATATATATATATATATATATATAATTCTATAGTATAGATATAATGTTTTTAATGTCGTCAGGTGAGTATGAGAACATGAAAGAAAAAATTGTAAGTCAAAGAATAAATGTACGACGATAATATCGTTTGAAAAGTTTCTCAATCAATTTATGGGACTATAGTTTCTGAAATGAGATACGTTTTTAAGATTAAAAAAGAAAAGAAAGAAAGAAAGAAAGAAAGAAAGAGAGAGAGAGAGAGAGAGAAAAAGAGAGAGAAAGAGAGAGAGAGAGAATGTCATATTTTGCCTTATTATCATCGATATACTCTCTCAATAATCAAAATTTTATTAATGTTAATTAAAAATGATCGAGACGTTTAAAAAAGGTTGCATAATTTCATCGAAACAAACGACTTCGGATTAACCGTCTTAAAATATCTCGTTGTCATAAAAAAATATCCAAATTATATTTGTCGAATTGCATACGTACCACAAACTTTCGATAATATGATATTTTTAATGTCGAGTGAATATGAGAACGTCAAGGAAGAAATTTTAATTTACAGAATAGATGTACGACTACAATATCGTTAGAAAAATTTCTGAAAACACGAAACATTTTTCTTATAGTTATAAAATCGTTAAAATGGTTAATAACACTTTTAATGATACTTCGACCTTAACTCGATGAACTTTTTAATCAACGACTAATTCAATCAACAGTATAGCCAACGGTAAAACTTTCAAATAGTATATCGTTCTTAACTTAAACATTTTTGTGATATTAATAACTATATGAAAATTGTATACACAATATATAATTATATATATATATATGTATTACCTCCGATTATTTTAATTAATATTCCACTTATTAAACTGTTTTATTTGTATTCACTATCACACAGGTTAACCTTTTTCCTTTCCTTTCTTTTTTTTTTTTTTTTTTTATATATATATATATTTACATCGATCCCTATCACGAAACGCTTTTCACTTTTGATCGGCACAAAGAAGACGAAATCTAATCGAATTACTTTCGTAATCGTTTTCGCGTATATTAAACGAGTTTTTCACTCTCAAAGAGAATGGTATAAAACGTACCGGAGAACGCGTGCGAGTTCGTTTTCCAACTGACAAGTAAAGAGAAAGGATCGTTCTAGCTATTCTACGACTGGTACATACACGCGGCCCTGACACGCTGCTTGACACCGTCTTATCGGCGTCATTACTAAGCTCGGATAAATTAAACAAAAGTTGTATGAAAATCTTGGAATTATATTCATGTACATAACTTTCTTAAGAAGAATAATTAAGTATATATCTTGCCTCTCTTTCCTCTTCACTCTTATAATAACACAAACCACAGCAATTTCCGTACTTTCCGTACTTTACATATATTAACCATACTCGTAGTAGTTAAGATTAGTCATACGTACATGTGTACGTGTACGTGTACGTGTACGTGTACGTGTTTGTTTCTGTTCGTTTGTGTTTCCATATGTCGATAAGGTAAAATAAAGAAAAGAAAGAGAATTAAAATAGTTCATTTACTTACGTATTACGATCGAAGAACTACATCAAACATCGCTGGGATAACCATCGAACCACTGCACATAAAACACTGCGATTTACTTGATCTCACTCACTCAAATGCTTCGTTATAATAATGATAATATAATAAAAACACTGCACTGACACTCCCGATACTTTCTTACGCTCGATCACAATTACTACCGTTATTTTTCTATTGTCGAATCTACTTGAAATAAATAGAAAATCTTAGAATTGTAGCGATCGTTTACAACGCTGTAGTTACTTTCTCCAACCGCGCAAATAACGGATTATTGTGATTACTCTGACGCGATTCGTTATTGTTTTGTTTCACGGCAATCACGTGACTAATGTTGTCTAATATTCATATTATTTAAAAATTGTATGATTATGTTTATATTAATCAAATTTTACACGGTGATGTTATTACTAAATACATTATGAGATGATAATTAAATGTACTATGTTAATAAAAACTATAAATGTTATAATTAAATATGTCTTTTTATAATTCATGGATAATTGAAACATTTATATTACTAGCTTTGTTACAACGAGATATTTTCGTTTTAAAGTTAGTTACATCACTAAACCACTAGATGTCGCTGAAAGTCCGATAAATCGAGAGCGTTCTACATTTGAGGTTATGTATAAGATCAAATTCTTTCTATTCGTTGCGGAAGCTTCGTGTATGTAACGAACTATGAATAGATCGTCTTAAAAATCTCTTTAGTATGTTTTTTCATTGTAAAAAAATGTTAATAAATAAATTAATCTTATAAAATTACAAATTCAGTGACAATTCTAAATTATTATTAAAATAATTAAGTACTTATATTTTGTATAAATTATTGTTTGTTATTATAAAAAAAAAAAAAACAATTCAAGTAAGAAGAAAGAAATTCAATGGATAATTTGTACGATAAAGTGAAACATGTTTATAAGAAATAGTAATGGCAAATCAACTTGCCTGTAACCTAGTAACGTTGATTATTAAAGCATATCAATTACAAACATATTCATTATTATTGCAATATAGTATACAATCAAAAATAGGTTTATTTAATTTATTAACGATACAAGTGATAAGAAAGTATTCTTCTAATACTCATAAATATAATGGGTTTTATAAAAAAAATATGTATAATACTTCTGCACATACAAAGCCTGATCGATCATTAATTATTAATTTATCAAATATTCTTTCAATCAATAAGTATGAAGCATTAAAAATCTGGAAAGGTATTATTAAATGTAAAGTATTAACAAAAGAAGAGATAATAAATATGATTACTATTGCAAATAATGCTGGTTTGTCAGTATCTTCAATTGTAGAAAACTTACCAATACTGATAGAAAACATTAATACTTTAGAAGAAAAAATCGCTTGCATCAAAAATATTGATGATGATATTTCTGAAATGCTTTCATTGCTAAACATAAATAAAAAATATTTAAGTGTATTAATGTTTAATGAAGAGACAATTGAAGGAAAGAAAATAAATAAAATTAAATATCTTGCAGATGAATTACATGTAATTATAAAATCAAATCACAAATTTGAATTTAAGAATTTTTGTTTACTTATTTTTATCACTTATGTTATTACTTTTAAAACATTTGTATTTTTCAGTGTAGTGTCCATACATTATGTGAATATATTGAAAAAGAACCCTCAGTAATAACGCTTTCTATTAGAAGAATAAAAGAAGTTATAAAAACATTGAAAGGTAACAAAAATTATTCAATAGATTATTTGTTATATTTTTCATTTTATAATATATTATTTCATATTATTATAGATTATTATCGTATATATTATTTTTTATTTACTCATATATTATTTTCATTATTATTATAGAATTTGATTATGAATTAAAGGATGTATTAATTGCTCTTTGGGTATTTAATTATAATGCAAGAACCATACACAGAAGATCATCGATGATGAAAGCAGCAGGAATGAAAAAAATAATGCCTTGGATACTTCGAGGTTCTATACGTGAATTAAGCAAGTAAGTTCATTAAAACTATATTATTCAACAATTAAATATAATAAAAAATTGTTTCAGCCATATAAAAACATTAAAGAAAACAGAAATGTTAGAGGAAATTTATGGTAAACATGTGGATTTCTTAAGTAAAAGATTAAATATGACTGAAGATGAAATTAAATTTTATATTAATAGAGCACCAGATTTGTTAGATGTATCGATAAATAAATTAGATAAAGTAATAAATATACTGTATGAATATGGATATAACAGTCAAGATATGTTGATGTATTATCGTGTTTTCTTACTTAGAACAACATTACTAGAAGAACGCCTTAAAATATTACAACAATTACGGGGAAAACATAGACTATCATTACTATATTGTAATTCAAAGATCTTCGAAACTGTAGTTAAAAGTACATATAAACCTAATGCTAAAACAATACCTGATGATAAAACCATACCTGATGATACTGATGATAAATAAATCTAACAAGTAAATTTATATATTCAAAATATCTCTGTTACTATATTCATTATATATAAAATAATGTTAACCAAATATAAAAATATATATAACAAAAATATATCTAGATTATACAAGATTAATAATAAAAGTTTTGTGAAAGGATATATAATTGATATTAATGTAAGGATACTGCCACTTATTTTTTTACAAAATATTCTTTAGATTATATGTTCGTGTATAATAGTATATTAAAAAGAAAAAAACTATTTCTGTTATTTCTCTTATAAAAATTTCAACTATTCTAAATCACATTTGTTGTTCTTGATTAACCCACCTTTTTTACACAACGTATATATATTTTGCATATGATCTTTATTGACAGCAGCATAATGTTTATTTATAAGTTCAGTTTTTAAATTAAGACCAACTATATCGGATCGTCCAATCATCTTTGTTCCAATTTCAAGAGTATTTGCCCAAATTATGTTACTCAAATGTAAAGAAACCTATATGTTAAAATGAATATAACATATTACTACATACATGTATATATATTTTTATTGTTTTTTTTGATTAGTTAAAATATTTAGTTTATAATTGTATTCAAGATAATTTACCTCCCCAATAATATATGAATATTGATTTAAATTCTTGACAAACCAATCATAAGCAATTTCATTAGCACAATTATTCCATTCATATTCATCATCACATGGAGCTATGCCAACTAAAAAAATTTCTACTATATGTGCTGGCAATTTAGATAATTCTTCTGGCAACCATAATAATTTTTGTACCTAAAATTGGTAATTATAAATTATATATCTATATATATATATATGTGTGTGTGTGTATTATATTATACAATAAAAGCCTATCCATTTTTGTACTAAATACCTTAATATCGTTTAATATATTGCCAGTGTCAATACATCTTACATCTGCGATTTCCATACTCTCAAAATGACTGCTTTTTCCATCTTTAATTTGTAAGACTTGTACTCTTTTAAAACTTTCTATTGAGTCTTCTAAGCCATAAATATCTCCTACATTAACGTTAACAGATCTCCTCCTACATACATATTTGTATAAAATATATATCATACATAAATATTGAAGAAATAATTGCGTCTAAAATTATTATAATTTTTTCGAAATGAATTTCTATTGTATTAGTACCTGTTATCAATATTCCCATAAAAATTTTGAATTTTTGATGTAAGCATAATATACTCATTTTTTGAAAATTCTATCTTTTCCAAAGTACTTGCTTTTACATATTCTACCACTCTGGCTGAAAAATGACTTGCATTATGTATATACGTAATTATAAATTTAACTTTATCTCCTCTGCAATAAAATAAAAATGTATATACAAGTGTGATAATCTCTTGAATATTTATATAAATTTTATGAATTTCTGCATTTGTTAATAATTATTTCTGCATTTAAGTTAATTATGTGAATAGAGGCCAATATTTTAAAAATTTAGTAAAAACTAATAAATACAACTTACGTTTCTATTTCTGTCATTGGTGTATCGATGTCGGGAAGAATACAATGTCTAAATACACAAGAACTTTTGTTTGGACAAAATCCTAATGATTTCACTTTGTCACATATAGGATATTCCTTTTTACATTTATCCAATGACATAGATATACGCTATAAAAAATATATTTCTTTTTAAGTTTTAATATTTTATAAATTACTATATTTTTATTCATAAAATCTTAAATTTAAAAAAATATGATAAAAATAATACTTAATATAAGAAATATTCTTCTCTACCTCAATATTAAGTAATACATCATCTGATAGCACTACACCCATTCGTTTCATCATATTAATTATACTTAAAAATTGTATATTATCATTTTCATTTACAAATATTGTAACTTTACATTTAGTTGTTTTCTGTAAAAATATAATAAACTATTTAATTCTACCTAACTCTATATGCATTATCAAGATTTCATGTATGTAATTATCAAGATATATTAAATACCTAATGGTTTATCAAGTTTAAGATAAAGTGTATAGTAAAGAAAAAAATTAATAATTCTTTTTACTACCTTTTGTAAGTTATTCATAAGAGTTGAAAATCTGAAATTAAATTTTGTTTGTACATGTAATGAAACAGAATAGTGTATTAACCAATCTACATCTGTAATATTTAAATCAGATAAAACTTCATCAGTAGATATTATAATAGGATAATGACCAGGGATAGATATTTCCCATACTTCTTTAATAGCTATAGTTAATAACAACAAAAAAATAAATATGATAAGAGTATTTCTAAAGGTAAAATTGTCTTATAATTTTTTTTTACTTTTAACAAACCTTGTATTTCAAATAGATGCTTTTTCTCATGTGCTAGAAGTATTTGTTTATGTTTCAATAAAAACGCGTTTAATTCTTCTGCTTCATCGATAGTTGTACATATAATCATAGTTTTTAACTTGTTTTCATTATCCAATACATCTAAAATATGTTTATTTATATAAAAATTTTATTAATACCTTGATTTAAGATGAAATTTTTGTACAAATATAATTACCTAAAATCTTTTGAAGTTTAAATTTTGAGTTTATAAGATACATCTTTGGTTGAACAGATTTAAATATTACTGCTTCTAGGAATGAAGTAATACATATATATGGATTATACATAACTTTTTGAACGAGTGTCCTTATCGGTGTTGTGAAATATCTCGCAGCAAAGATTATTTGTAATGGAAATAATTCGTCATTTTGATTCTCTCTATTTTTAATTATTTTATGTTTTCCAAATAATTCCACTATCTAAAACATCACATACAGATAATATTTTATATCATACCATAAAGATTATATTATATCATAAAAATTATTTGTCTTACAGAAGCATAATATTTATCTAATATCACATCTGCACTATCAAGAATTAAATGACAAAGACTGTCAAAATTTAACAAATCTTTGTATGTTCTCATAAATTTTGCTAAGAATCTTGGTGTTGAAACTAATATCTGACATCCATTATATATTTCAGCCTAGAAACAATAAAGATAAAACAAATAAATAATCTTCTTATAGGCTTTAGATATACATAAAAATAAGAATAAGATAATAAGAAAAGTAAAATAAGAATCCATATATATATTCTTACCGCCAGTGACCTGTATGATTTTCCAGTAAAGGCTAAAATTGTGTTAATATTATCATAGCTTTGCAAAAATTCCAAGAAAAGTGAATGCACACTGAATGCTTCTGAAGACGATGCACATAATATTAATACTGATGGTTTATTTCCTTCGGGCAACTGTATTGAAATATTTCAATTCATTAACAAAGATATATAAATATATTATTAATATGACTAATAAGTTAAATGTAACCATGATGAAATACCAAAAAAATATAATACATAATAGATAATGTAAAAATAAAGCTTAAATATAAGTTTCACTTACACTTAATTCAAAACAAATAAACTTACATTGAGTAATTATATAATAATAATTACCGAATCTTGTGCAGCAAGTAAACCAGTAATAGCAAAAGTGTACCCGAATGTTTTACCAGAATCTTTAGTTCCAATAGCAACCACATCTAGCTTTTGCTTTATAGCAGGCCAGATATATGATTGCATCTTTTTAGGTTTACTTGATTGCACTAATGAATCCCAAGCCTGCACAAAAAGAAAAAATATACAATATATTATGTACTGAATATCTAAAAAGTCTTTGTTGAAGGAAAAAAATACAAGAAAATATTTCTTTTCAAAAACACACCTTATGTATCTTTGCAGGGAATTGAGCATCGGTAACAAAATTCAAAGTTTTACATAATATATTGCTGTATACTAATACTTTACGTGTACGATTTTCTATTGTTGTATTTGAACATTTTTCATGAAACCTAAATATTATTAATATTAAATACATAAAACTCTAATAATAAAAGATGGACAAATATAATACATATAACATGTACTCTACTGTATTATTGATAAATATAATTTACTGTTTCTTTTTTACCTTTCTTTATATTCAGCATTGCTTTCTCTAGAATGACATTTATTTAAATTTACCATATAATCCTTATTTTTGTGTAAATTACTATCATTTACTTTTCGTATATAATAAGTAGTAATATTATTCTCAGATTCTTTTTTGAACTTGCTATTTGGTTCCTTTATTAATTTTAATAAATCTATATGGACAAAATATTTTATATACTATTTGATATAAAATCAGATTTAACATGCTATATATCAAAGATTACTGTAGTGAAAGATTACCTCCTTTTAGATAAGTTGCATATCCATTTTCAGTTAGAGTTTTACTTAAACATATTATTTCATTATTTATAACAAGATATAACTCTCCATAATATTTTCCATACTCATCACAGACTAAACTATCAAAATATATTATACTAGATCCAATAATTAATTCTTTTATAAATTTTATAGCTTTGTTTGTCCATTTATTTGTTACACTGTTTAAAAATTTTTAATATTAAGACATAAAGCATATACATAATTATGTTAAAAAAACAAACTTACTTACAATTGTATAAATTCATTCGTAGACTCTTTTTTTTTAATAATTGTAGGTATTATGTTATATATACCAATAACTGATGTTAAATACTTATCAGATATAATATCATGTTGTAAAGAAATAAAATCATCTTTTAATAATGTTACTGAAATTCCATGATCTATTAAAAGAACATTATATTTCATAGTCGTAGGATTAAAGTGGCCAATTATTCCTCTGCAGAACCATGCTGGAAGATCCACGTTTTGACTTACTTTACCATGAACAATGACAAGCTATAAAAAATATAATAAAAAAATATGGTATATGATTTATTTAATCTATATAATTATTAGAATATAAATATTTTAACTTACATCTCCTAAATTTGGTTCATCATTATTCTTTGAATTCAAATTTTCCTTTTTCATATATTTTACTAATTTTGTAGTGATAAGACTAGATTTTTTAATATAATTTTTGGTTTCATATATTCTTATGCAATATGGATTCTTAAAATTTGTAACTTTTATAGAAAATGATGTTTCTGGGATTACAACTTTACCTAAAACCAAAAAAGAAATTACAGTGTTACAAGATTATATACATTTTTTATATCATAACAATGATATATAAAAACGACTAACAATTATTATTACAAAATTCATCATTTGAATCCATTGTTATTAAATGTAATAATTATTAATTATTAATAAAGATAAAAAACTATGCGTTTGTTTTATTACTATGCGTTTGTTATATACGTAATCATAATTTCACAAAAATTTCTTGAAAAACTATACAAGACTAAGAATTTATTTAGAATGTGTTTTAGCTATAGCTCAGTGATTCAAAAGACCTCGCATGACATTTACAAAAGCCCGCGAATTTAAGCTTCAATTTAAAAGATAGCATTTTTAAAAAATTAATTTTTTGATTCTTTAACAATTAAGAAAAATGAATACTAGCTATCTACTCATAAAATCGATCATATTAATACAGTTAAATTCGTGAATTTTTTCGATCCTATCTTTATTTTATATTTAAGTTATGAACATCTGAATTCAAATTATTTGCATTGTAGCGCTCTTCTCTGCCAACTCCACTTTGCTCTGAGATTAATCACTACATACATACTTTTCTCTTGAAACGCCAAACAAAATGGACATTACAAATATAGTAACTTAATTATCGATACTTTGCTACATGTTTTTTCTCCAATTATTAGTTATTAATTGATATTAAATTATACGTCTCATTTAAATTTATAAAGTCGTCTACTATCTATTTTTACAGTATTTTTCTGATTCTTTATTTATTCTCTTGAATTTTTGATAAGTTGGCGACCTGTAAATATATATGTAATTGTGTGTACATATGATATGAAACGAGAAAAATACGTACAATAAAATAGTTCTGTGTATTTACCCTGTTTGCGCAATTATAAAATTAATCGAAGTAAAAACAAAAAATGGAATTAAAACCTACAAGTGCGATTCTATTATACAATAATTAATAAGAGTAGAAAGAAATTCGCTAGAATCACACGACAGTGAATAATAATCGTATACTTCATACACATTTTCAATTTTTCAGTTGTTAAAATCTTAAATTGTACTTTGAACTTTTTAAAGTAGATCTGAAATCATGCTTATATAATCAATATAATAACATTAATATTAAAATCCTAAAGTAATATATATATATATAGCATAAAATGGGAAATAAATCGAGTCTTCTTTTACGTGAAGAAGAAATAGCTCAAATTCAAGAAGCAACAGGATGTATGTACTGAAAAAATTATAAAATTGTTAACATATTAAAATAGATGAAAAATAAGATTCTATTAAATATGTGTGATGTGTGTGTATATATTTAATTAAATCTTTATTTCATTTATTCTAGTTACTCCAAATCAGATTGAACGCTTATATAGTCGATTTACTAGTCTGGATCGTGGAGACTGTGGTACATTAAGTCGAGAAGATTTTCTAAGAATTCCTGAACTTGCAATAAATCCTCTCGGTGAAAGAATAGTAAATGCCTTTTTTGATGAAAGTGGTAATGATAGAGTTAACTTTTTACAGTTCATGCAAGTACTAGCACATTTTAGGCCAATCAAGAAAAATAGTCCTAACAGATTAAATTCGAGACAGGAAAAATTAAAATGTAAGTAATATTATCACTTGTTTTAGATAATTTACGAATTCATTCATATTTATTATTTATATAAACAACTTAATTGGTAAATACAAAAAATTATAATTAACAAATCGTAATAATTATTTAATAATTTATATTTATAGTTGCTTTTAAAATGTATGACTTGGATAACGATGACTTAATATCTAAAGATGAATTATTGGCTATTTTGCACATGATGGTTGGAGCTAACATTAGGTAAGAAGTATATATATTTACACAAGTAAAATATAGATCACTATATAGATATATACGTATTAATATGTCTCTCTCTATTTATATATAGTGAGGAACAACTTACCAGCATTGCAGAACGTACAATTGTTGAAGCAGATGAAAATGGAGATGGTATGATATCTTTGGAAGAATTTTGCAAAGTATTAGAACGAACAGACGTTGAACAAAAAATGTCTATAAGATTTCTTAGCTAAATTTACTATGTATTCTAACAGATTTTCTTTATTAATAATGTTAAAAAGAGCAAAATAAAAAAGAAAACTTATTATAATGAAATATGTATTAATATGTCTAATATTTTGTTTCTTTATCTTTTATGAGTATTATATTTTCATATAACAATCTTTGTATAATTTATATGAATATTATATATTGTTTGTGTTACATGTTATTCATGTTATGCATTATATAAAGAACACAATAATTTTTAAGCATGCCAGAATGTAAAAAAGCAAACAATTGGAATAATATTAACAGTATTCTATATTATTAATACAATCTTATATTTATATAAACAACAATTATTGATCTTAAAATCATAAGACAGAAAAATACATTATGTGGATTACTGTATACATTTAAGTTTTAAATAAATTGCATGTTCCAAAATTCTTTTGACAAATTTACAAAACTTATTTTATATATTTAATATACTTGATACTCTATCAAATATAAAAAATTAATAATTTCTAATAATGCTAGTGAGGCTGAAAAATGTATAATATGCATAGAAATTAATAATTCTAAGATAGATATCCATATAAGATTTATGCTGTAGAAGAAACAGCCAACTTCTTTAAATGTTCCATAAATACTTGCAGACTGACATCATCAGTTAAAACAGGAGCTCCACTTTCCTAAATGATAATTTATTAGATTAGTAAAAAAAAATTAAAAAATAATTTATAACATAAAACCATAAATTTAACCCTCAACCTTACACAGATTAGAGATACTAAAAGTTTTTTTATGAGAAACATCAATCTATATGTATTTTACATGTACATATAAATAGTATGTACATATAAAAACATATTTATATAAAGCTGTGTCATATTAGCATATTAAGCAATAGATATATTAATTATTAATATTATATAAATCATTGAAATTCCAGAATCCTGTTTTTAACATTGCATGTATCTCAATATACTTATCGTGTTATATTTATATAGATTGGAAAAAATATTATGTATAGATAAATATGAAAAATACTGCTATAAATAATATATAATATAATAAATTTTGTGTGTGTGCTATCTTAAATAAAATGATAAATATTTGGATGTTATTTTTGAGATTATCACAATTAAAAAATTTAATACTATTTCATGAAAGTCCACCACCAAAGCATTGAAGCCTTATAAAAAAAAAGCAATTTAATAATGAGTTGAAAAACACACCCCACTGGGTAACGGCATCCCCTGGTTCACAGGATCGTGGTGACAAAAAAAATATTAGTTACATATGATTGATATTATATGCTAACTAAAACTTTTGCATATATGAGGACAATATATGTAATAACAAAAAAACTTTATGAACTTATTAAACGTAACTTCGATATTATTTAATATAAAATGAAAATAATTAAACATAAAATAAGATATAAAATTTTTTTATGAACTTACCGCTCCATAGGCATACATGTTATTATGAGTCTGACTGGGATTTACTTTGCTCAACAAGAATCTAGCTTGCGAGCCTCCTTGTTCTGTATCAATATATCTAGGTGCTGGAAATCTTCCACTAAGTATTTCAGCAGCATCATCAACCGGTGCTGCTAATAACTGACGGAAGTTCTCATATTCTGGTAAATCTTGATATTTTAATTGTCGCCATTGTGCTATAGTCTATTGAAGGAAATGCAGCTTAAACATAATGCATATTACAGTAATATATAATACTACATATATCTGAGACTATAACTAAGAAATATATTTATACTTCTCCATGAAATATGAGGATCTGGAAAAATGTGTCCATCAATAAAATTCTATCTGGTTGAATCGACGAAGTATCAAGTAACACGGGTTCAGGTGGACCTCCAAATCCATAACTATATAAAATGGGTTGTACCATTATCAAAGAATTTGTCAAATCTTCACGCATTAGCATGTGCCTATTATAAAAGTGAATTAATAAAAGTGAATCTAATATAGAAAAAATAAATAAATATAACAGAAATAACTTTACCTATAAAAGCTTGTTTCATCTGGTGAATTGTTAAATACTTGTAAAAATTGGGATCTACGTAAATGATACATAAATTGTGGATATAACGAAAAGTTCTCTGCGAGTCTAAAACTATTTGGATCATCTTTAGAATATTCACCAAACTTTTGACACTGCAATTTATAAATAATACATTTTTATATTTTATATAATATTAAATAGTTATGAAGTTAAAATAGTAATTAAGAAATAATTACAAGTCTTATAAGCATTCTGTCCACCCATCTTAGAACATCAGGACCATCATCACTTTCAGCTTTAAAGACAGCTAAACGTGACATAAGAACTGCAGCTGCTTCTTGATCAAAGCCTGCACTTATATGATGAAATGACGTAGATGCATCTGCCCAACTATAATCAAAAATATTATAAATGAAAAGAAAAAAAAAAAAAAAAATACAAAATTTATATAATGATAATACATACTTTCTAGCTATAGTTGTAACTCTAATTCTTCGTTGTCCACTACTATGTTGATATTGTGTAATGAATTGAATGCAACCTCTGCCACCCTGTGGAATCGGCGCAGTATGTTGATTTACAACTTCAAAGAAAATTGCTGTTGTGGTTGATGGTGTTAAAGAACAAAATTTCCATTGGCATGTACCACCTAAACCAACTTCTTGCTCTCCTACACTAGATCCCTTTATACCCAACGAAACGCACGGTCCAATAGCACCGGAAACTTTAAGTTCTCGTGATGCTTTAACTTCCAAAGTAGCATTAAATGCCATTTTTAGTTCACCTTTAGCATCCTTTGTAAACACTCGTTGGAATGTTTGTTTAAAAAGAGATGAATTAAATGAATCTCCCATTACCATGTGACCTCCCGTTGAATTACAACACTGTCTCATTTCTAATAATCCGGTTTGATCAAGAGCACATGAATAAATATCAATTATATGACCATTAGTGGCAGCACGAGAAGCAAGACCATCATAATGTTTAGTAGCTTTTTTCATATGCTTTGCATTATCCTTTTGAATGTCATGATGCGATCTGATGGGTTGACGAAGATCATCTGTTACAACTTGACCAGGACCTTGAGAACATGGTCCTCCAACAAAGAGCATGATTCTAAAAAATTATTCATATATATATATATATATGTATATACGAAACACTGTCATATTATTGTCAATAATACTATTTCATTACCTGGCTCCAGTATTCGCATAGCTAGCTTCCAAAAGTCCTGTAGCAACAGCTAATGCCATGCCAGTTGAACGCAATGGACGTTTTCCTGGTCCGACTGGCCAAGGATCACATTGCAACTCTCCAAGTAAATCTGTTAAGCTCATATCACATTTATGTACTGGTTGTAAAAATCGATTAGCCGGTGGTAAGGGCTGTCCACCAGAACCTCTCTGTTGATTTGGATTTTGACCAGGTATTGGTCTACCAATACCTAATTCATTAAAAATAATGACAAATAAAATAAATTTGAATAAAAAATGTATTAAATAATTTAATACCAACCAAGCATATCTTGAACCTGTTTTGGCTGCAAATCTTTAGTACCACGGAATACATAGCTTTTGCTACATCCTTCACAACCTAACTCATGCACTTGAACCATCCTTCCAAAAGTAATCAAACCAATTAAAGCATTAGGTGGAAGCAAAGATAAAGACATCTGAAGTGAATCCTTAAGTGCACCTAACTCTTCATCATCCATACATGTATCAACAACGAGTAAAAAGATAGGAGGGAGACATTGTGCTCTCTGAAGAAATAATATAAAAAAAGAATAAATGTGTAAATTTATAAATAAAAGTATTTTTAATGGTAAATAAAGATATTTTTACCATTATAGTATATTCGATTGTTGAAAACATAGGAATTAGTTCAGCTGGTTGATGTTGTTCTGAAATAGCTGCATATTGTGGTGGAAACTAAATGAACATATAAAAATATGTTATAAATAGTAGTAATTAAAAAAAATTCAGTTATCGTTAAATGAATATTTTATATAAATGTATTTCTTACAGGATTTCTTCCAAAACATAAATTGCAGACCCATAGTTTTGCACGGTAATCTACTTGACATAATGGATTTAAAATTGCTCTACATGTAGATCTAGTACACAAAACTGGATCATATTGAATAGGTGGTAAATCCGGACGTTCTTTAATAGGTTGATAAAGTGTTCCTAAGGGAACAACAAGCCTAGTAGCATCAATACGTGATGATGGCCAGACATTCCAAGTAAAACGAACTCCATCGCGATCCTCATTTTGTTGAATAAAATCCTCATACGTTGTCATGTTGCTATGATCATAAAAAAAGATCGACCGTCAACTCATGCAATTCATAAACATATCCTTATTCAATAACTTTATTTCATATCTTTGCTCAAATTATTTATTATAGGTTAAAGAATTCAACTTACTTTCTTTTTACAATTAAATTTACTTCTTTAAATTTTTGTAATTTTGTAAATATTACAATTGTGTTCTTATTAAACTCTCATATTTATTTTATATTAGTTTATAAAATTCAAAACTATGTAACATTATCGAAAAACGCATAACTCGTGCTGTCACTCCAGCCACGTCACTCGTAATACATTGCTTTACGGTTATCATAAACGCATGCGCAGAAACGCCGATCTTAAAGGATATTTTCAAATTTGGTAAGTGTTTTTATTAAATGTAATTCTTTATATCAGAACCTCATTTAAAAATATCTCGATTTTATTTATAATCTTACATCATTTTTTATCAAATCTTATATTTTTTCATTTTAAATACATAAAAATATATTATAGACAGATTTTCTAATAAGCAAATTTTTCTCTATTTTTTAATATTTTTCTTTATTGTGCATTTCTATTTATTTTTAATGTTAGTAAAAATTTCTATGTATGTGTGAATACCATACACATCTTTAAAAAAATCGACACCAGCGCACCTACAAAAATAAATTGAAGGAAAACGAAATTGAAACTCCCTATACGAATCTGATCTAGTTTAATCTCTTTAATTGGAGACGTGTTACAGAAATGGTCGTGGATGAAAAAATTACAGATTTAAATAACGAAAATGAAGTGCAGGACACAATGGTATCGAAAGAAAAGAAGACATATTCCTTAGAAAGTATCCTTTTACAATATTGTTATAATAACTTCGCTTAAACAAATAAAATATATCCATATGTTATTTTCTAACCTTTTGCTGACCTAGAAATAGTAGTTGATTGATCTATTTAATAATAATGTTATAAAAATTTTTGTATATATGAGCTATACTCATAACTGTATATTAGATTCCAATATGTATTGAATCACAATGGTTTATTACTATTATTATTTACCTTTAATATCAATATTTCTTATCCTTAATATGTTGATAGTTTTAAAAATTATTAAAGAAGCTCAACAACAACATGGACTAAGGCATGGGGACTATCAAAGATACAGGGGTTACTGTTCAAGAAGACTTAGACGTTTGCGTAAAGTTCTTAAAGTTCCTCAAGGTGATAGACGTCATTTTAAAAGAAAAGATATTACAGGAGCAATGGTTAGCGATGACAAATTTCTACAAGTTCCATTAATGCTTTCTGAACGTGCATGGAGTTATGCAATGCAGTTAAGACAAGAATCCAATACAGAACTGCGAAAGAAGTTCCATTTAATATCAAGATTAAGAAAAGCTGCTATGTACTCTGCACAATTGCAAGAATTGATAGAAGTACGTATGTAAATATTAGGAAAATGAAAATGTTATAAATATTTTTATAATTGTGATAATATCAATGTTTCAGAATATAAACAGCGATGCTCGTACTAAACTAGAAGCGCAAGCATATGTAGCTTGGATGCATGGATCATTGCATTTTGAATTGCAGTTATGGAAAGGTGCAATGGAAAATTTACAAAAAGCTCAAGTAGTTTATGGAAAACTAGCTTCGGCTTTATCAGAAAATGAACGATTGATGTACAATGCACGCGTTGAAGAACTTGCACCAAGTCTTAGATATTGTGCCTATAACATAGGAGATACCACTGCCATTGATGATCTTATGCAGATGAGAGGACAATTAAGCGGAGAGTTATTAGCTGGCTTAGATTCATTGATTGCTCAAACACGTGAAAAGCAAGCAAATACTGAAGAAGTTACATGGCGTGGTAAATCGTGTGGTACTGTGCCTCCCAGAGCTGCTGGTTTACTGATAGCAGATTCTAGACTGAATCAAACACTGGAAAAGACAGCAACTAATCAAGCTAAGATTGATCTTTTAGAAGCACATCTTATAGATTGCAAAGATGCAATTGTAGCTGTGCGAGATTTCTTTAAAAATGAATTAAAAAACAAAGATAATGACAAAGTGTCTCCATCTCAACATTTAGTTACCTACTTACAATATATCCGATTATCTCGTACATTAGAACGTAATTTAGCTCTAGTAAAAGCAGCTGAAGAATCTGAGAAAGCTAAACCTCAGGATATTGTGAGATTATATGAAGCTGCATTACATAATCTAGTTGAAATATCACAATTACAAGATGATAAAGAATTTGCACTCGAACAAGAAGCTAAAAATAAAGCTTACAGAGCTTTTAGATGTTTTTATATGGCACAATCTTTAGCCAATCTTCATCGGTGGCGTGAAGCAATGGCATTATATCAGCGATCTTTACAACATGTAAAAGATGCTCTTCAACATATCAATATCTTACCTATTGATCTAAAAGAAGCCTTGAATAAGTTAGAAACATCAATTGAAGGTGCTCAATATGCCGCTCATGCTCATAGTGTTTTAGAAGATGGTCAAGATGAAGAACCTGGAACAAATAAATTCACGAAAAGCAAGAAACCATTGTATGAACGGCTTCATGAATACAGAGAAGATAGTGCATTACTTACAAAACAACCCAATGTTTATAAACTACCACCAGCAATGCAAAGTATTCCTTGTAAACCATTATTTTTTGACTTAGCTTTCAATATGGTTGAATTTCCAGATTTGAGTGACAAACTTGGTGATCAAGTTAAGAAGGGAGGTCAAGCAGGTCTTACAGGCTTTGTTAAGGTTATTTGGGGATGGGGAAACAAATAAGATCACTTTTTAAATGATTATTGCTCTATGCAATATCTTTTGGTTATATATTAATTTTCAACATTAATTATTTACACATGAATCATGTCTTTATATTCTATCAATTAGTATATTAGAAAAGAATAAAAAAATGTATCTACAAACTGAATATTCTTTATCTAAAATTTGACCATTCTTTCTTGCTTTCACTTTCTCTCTCTCTCTCTCTCTTGCTCTTGCTCTTTACAAAAATTAGTTCAGTGCGTTTCTCTAAGAAATTATCTTAAAATTTTAGGTAGTCTGTAAAATTCATCTACTGATATATGATTCGCAATGTAAAATATAAGTACTTTAATATTTAATTAGAAATAGAAAGAAAAGATATTGGAAATGCATTGGAATATGCAGCCATTCGCCCGGTAGTACTTGTATCAAATTAGATTTCGACGTATTCGCTGCAGTTGGAAATCCATCGACTGATGGTGATTCTATTCTACAATTCATGTTCCGAGATAACTTCCACTTCGAAAGCTTCAGACTTCTTGATAAACAGGAGATGGGTGAGACCCTACTTATGGAAAATTCCACCATCCCACACCATCAGCTTCAGATATCACGAGACAAGTACCGCTCGTACTTTTGATATTTCAAACATTAAAACGCAGTGTTCGCTGCAATATTTATCCTTGTGCCTACCAACAGTGCAGGTGTTTTCTCTATCCTACCCAAAGAGAAAAAAGGAGATATATCCTCTCTGCATATAATGTAAAAAAATTCCAGAAATTTTTATATACATAGATAAATTTATATACATAGATAAATTTATATACATAGATAAATTGAGTGTGTGTACATACACACATATATACAGTACGTTCAAAAATTTTTTGACATGGAGTTTCCACGCATTACTTTGTAAAGGTTTGTAAAGCATTATGAAGCAATGAAATTCAATTTGATATCTTCTGATGGTATACAATATGTTAATCGTTCCAAAAATGAAAGATATTCACGGTACCAAGTATCCACTGTAATATATGATAGGGGACATGTATGTTTGTGGGTATTTTTCTGCTAAGGGTACTTGTCCTTTATAACATGTAAAAAGTGTAATGGATCACTTTATTTATCAAAACTAAAAAAATAAATAATAACTTATGCTCGAAAAAATATACTACAAAATGGATATTCCAATAGAATAACAATCGAAGCTAAGAGAAGAATATTTTACAAAGATGAAGATCAATATTTTGCAGTCTAGTCAAAGTCCAGACTTAAATCATATAGATCATTTGTGGAAGGAGTTGTGTAGTTGTATTAGAACACAGAATTACTCGAATCAGTATAATCTTTTTAAAACTTTGCAAAATGAATGGGTAAAAATTCCACAGGATCGAGTAATGAAATTTATTGAATCCATGTTCAAGAAATGTGAGGCTGTATTATTGACAAAGGGATATGCAACTAAGTATTAGTGTTTCATTAACTTATAAAAAAATTGTTATCTATTTTCTTCATAAAATTACAACAAAATCATTAAACATCATAATGTCAAAAAACTTATGAGCTGCAATGAAATAAATTTTCATTTATATAATATTCATTTAAATTCAATACGATGTATTTTTGTTATAAATATCCATTACTATATGCAAATTATAGATTATGGTGCTTAATATATATGTAGCATTAATATAATTAATGTTATAAATAAAAAATTATTTATCAAAAGATTTTTTAGCGCTATTGTATACATGTAATTATTAAAAAATATATATATATAATTTTATTACATAGTATATACCAATAAGAAAATATTATATTGTATATATGTATATAATTTTCAAACAGATATAATAATGAATACATTAAATAATAACATAATCTATTTATATCTTTATCAAAACACAAGAAATGAACAATATGGAAAGTTAAAAAAATTATTATAGAACATAGTAAATTATGATAGAATTTAAATGCAGCCATTAGCTCAATAGTAATATTATTTATATTTATCACATATCATAAGCAATATCGATTTCTCAAGTCTCACCATTTGAAGATTGCCGCATACGGAGAATCACGAGCTATTAACATTAATAAAATTAATTATTAACATCAATTATTTTATTTTATTTTTTAAAGCAATCTATTCAATTCTAAAATGATCAAATATTGACTTTATGATCATATTATGTGCAATCAATAACTGAAGACCTATTGAATAAAAATGGTTAAAACAAGCTGCAGCATTTACTTCTATAATGTATATTATATTAAAAACTGTACTATTCAAATTATATGATCTGAAACTGTAAATTTGTACTACACATTTTATAAATTTTAATAATAAAAAGAAAAAAGAAAATATTCAAAATATGTAAGCTATATTGAAATAAATACAGAAAAGTAAACAATCGAAATCACGTTGTATCTATCGTTTAAAAATAGATATGATCATAACAGGAATATGTTTACAAAAATATTCGAATTGCGTAGATATCTATAAATTAGAATATAGTACTAAAGTAAAATTAAACAAGAAATATTAACGTTAAAATTATAACATTGAAATTTTATTTTATTTCAATTTAACTTTTATTATACATTACTTAAATTTTTAGTATTCTTTGTGCTTTTTAATATTCTTTAAATAAATACATGCTAATAACGTATGTCTGTAAAGCAGTTACATTAATATTATTTCTAATATACTATATAGAGTTTTCTCATCTTATAGACTTCTTGAAAAACTGAAAAATAATTAGATCGATATTAATACAATAGAAAATTAATTGCGTGCATATATGTTTGTATATCGTATCGATATGCATATATATTCTTATGTATATACATATATGCACTTACGTATATATATATATATGAATATCCTATATAAGACGAAATATAATCAAACGAGATTAATTAATTAATGATTATCAATTAAAACATCGTTAATAGACGAAAAAGGTATCAGTATCGCGAAAATATAAGTAGAAAATTCAAAATAGAAGACGAACTAGAAAACACTGAGACATCAATTTTATTTTCGCGGATATTTTTTAAACGAAACGATGCCAAAACTTAAGCACATTCACGCGTGAAAATCGCGTTTTCCACAATCGATTGGTATATAAAATAAAGGTATACGTTAGAAAAAAGATACTAATTTTTTATAATTAACGAAACGAGCTCCAATAGAACAGATATCACAAAATAATTAAAAATGGCAAGTTTACTAGCAATAAAAAGTGCCCTTGCGCATGCGCATTACTGTACAATGTACAATAGTCCCTCACGAAGCTTGTTATTTTTCGATCTATTATACGAAAATATCGAAACATTAAAAATATGATGTACAAATTTTCAAACTATATAAACTGATAGTTTATTGATCCAAACTACGAAAATTTATCATTACAGTTCGATACCTATAAAAATAAAGCTCAAAAATATGAAAAAGAGAATATCTATGGAAAATATCCATACGCTTTTATAAATTATCTTCCACGCCAATATCTTTTAATCTTGACGTTGTCACGACTCCTTAACAATGTCAATTGGAAATGATTTACTTGGGAATCAATTTATGTATTGGAAGATACTCTATGTTATAAAATACATGCTAATTACCTTATGATGATAAACTTCATTACCATCTCTATACAAACATGAATTCGAAAGAACGTTGATTGGTTGCACGAAGTAAGCGGAACTTTGGACACCCATGCATACGTATGTCATCTTGAGTATATCATACAACTATATGTATAAATAAATATATTAATAGTTATTCAAAAGAAGCTATTGTTAGTTTTATTAATTAATTGCGTAAAATTAAATAATTATTTTCTTACTTGCTAATTCGAATAAATCTTTCTTACATACATGTGTAGCTCCTAGTTTTACAACGTGAGTTAAAACTATATAAAAAATAACTATATAAAGATAATTTAAAAATAAAATAATAAATAAATAATATTTACATCTTAAAAGTTATAAAAAATTATGAAATAAATATTTCCCTATTGTTTTTCGTAAAATATTTCATAAATAGTTATCAAAATATTTTCGTTGTTAAACATTTGTAATCAGGAAATAGGATAATGTGACGTCATATATTCTTTCGAGAGGAAATTCTCCTACAGATAATCCTAAATATTACGAAACTATGTAACATATCGCTATACTATGTATCACACTAACCTTTATATGTGGCGTGTAAGAATAAGAGAGCGAGATTAGACATTTTATCTGAAACAATCTAAGAGAAAGGTTCTATTAAGTAAAATATTACGACTTATACAGATAGGGAATTAATGTGGTTCCTTTTCCCTAGTAATAAACTCACATAAGAATAAAATAAATTTTGAATTCAAAACCATATACATATGTTATCTTAAGAATTTTAAATAAATAATTGATTTAGAATTTTTGTATTCAAAACTGAAATATATACATATTATTATCTTTTTTTATTAATGATATTTGTTCTCTATGTATTTATCCATTTCCATGAAAATGAATTGGCCAATCATAAAAGACGATATAGTGATTTAATATCTACCTTTTTAGCCTCTAGATCTACACATCTATATATCTACATCTCTATATCTACATATCTCTAGATTTACACATAATATATACACGTTTGGTTAAAATAATGATTAAATAAGTTATGAAAAAAATATAATATATAATTGGTTAAATAAATATAGTATAGGATACTCCGCGTGAATAGCCAGTTTGTGTTGTGTAATTAACGAAAACGGATATGGATAATATTATTAAGATAGTGACAATATTATGAAATAAAATATAAATTTTATATTTTTTTATTATTAATAAACATTTGTACTGCTATTTAGTAACATAATGTCAACAGGTTAGTATAAGAGTGATTATAAACTATTGGATTTTCATTTAAATTTATTCAACTTTTAAACTTTACTATAAACATTGAAGAGGTTAGTATGAGAAGTTAATATTTCAATTACAGAAAATACGAGAAAACAACGGATCGTAAATATTCTCCGTAAATTTAAATTTGAAGAATTAGAAGATGCTGTACTACCAGTTTTTCCAGAGACAACGTGGAATCATGTGAGGTCTCAGTTGATAAAACAACATGAAAGTTTTACAACTGTAAAAGTTGCTGCTGTTTTAGAAAAAATAATAATTGTAATTTTTAATCATTTTATTTAGTTATATATAATCATTTTTATTTAGTTATATATAAATATATCTACGTATTATAATATTTACTATTAAGCATTATATTTTTTTAATACTTTTTTTAAAGGATAGCAATATACGAGAAAAAGAATTAAGACAACGATTAATGAAATTAGAATTAATTGGTAAATCTTATACTTTTTTGTTTTTCTTTTATTAAATTTAAATAATTTTAATCATTTTAATTTTTGTTATTTTTTACTATTTTTTAGACATAAGTAGACATAAACGAAAACAATGGTTTACTTATAGTGTATCAGGCTCTAATAATGAACCTCTTCATATTGGGACTGCAGATTTTAAACAAAGTGTAAAAGAAAAACTTAATAAAAAAGGATTACGGTCTACGAAAGTAGAAGTTGATGCCATAGTTTTTAATGGTATATTGTATTTAAGTATAAAATATATAAAGAAAGATAATGTAAAAGTCCCAACAAATTATTTTGCTTTATTCTTGGACCAAAAGTATTTATTTTCTGCCAAAAAAGATTCCTCAAAACAATTCTTAGATGCCATAACACATTGTATGGGCTATAATAAACACAAAAGTATTGATTTAAAAGGTAAAGATCTTATGTCATTAATAAGATTACTTCGACTACGTATGCAAGGTGCTTTAAGTGCAGCAGATATCATAAATACAACAACATATCGAGATGCTCAACCTATAATTAGGTAATTATTTACATTTTTAAAAGACTATTGTGTTCTCAGAATTTTATATTAAATTAGTATTATTATTACTTATATTTTAGAGATACAGGTGTAGATTATACACAAGAAAAACACAGGAGAAATTTTACAGAAAACTGTTTTGGTATAAAACCACCAACATTAGATACACTTGTTGTTAGGGGACCAAATAGTTCTGTTAGTGATAGAGAAATAGCATCACGATTAACAAATGATATTATTCAAGTAGGGTAAGTTTTTATATAAAAATATAATGTTACTAACTAAAAACTGTCTTATACATAAAATGTATCTATTCAGTAACTAATACTGAAGTATTAAAATATATTTTTTTTAGGTGGGAATTTCGTAGCGAAAATGTAATTATGTTTTTAACAACTTTATTTGAAAGAGGAATACTTCTTGCTCCTTTACCTCCTTATATTTCAAATCTTATGTCAATGGGAAGGAACGTGTTGACCCTTGAGGAGTAACAGTTTTGTAATATTTAAAAAAATTAAATGATATTCATAATATTGTTTTATAATATATCATTTTCAATTACAATACTATGAAATTAAAAAATACAAAAGAAATAAAATATTATAAGCTATATAAATATAATACAACAAAGTAATAAATAATTTTTAATAAGTTATACTTTTAAAAATATAAAAAATAATATTTAAATTTAATACTGAATGACAAATCTCAGACAGTTCAAGTTTGTATAAAATTATAATTAATATTGACAGTGCAAATTATTCATAACATCATTTTACATATCAATTATTTATCATTGTAGCATTTAAATATTTTTTTCACTTTACATCAAAAAATATTCTGTACAAATAAAGCTTATTTTTATCGCAATTTGTATATTTACCATAGAGATACAAATGAATACACAAAACATAACGATATAAAAGAATAAAATTTCATTACTTGTTTTTTAAGCCTTGTTTTTCTAAAGAAGATTAAATTCAGTCAACAAGATTTTGTTTATATTAAATATTTTGTTGGTGAATGTAACACATCTTGATAAGTATGTGGTATTAATTTTGATATGTAGAACGTTTAAATAAATTTGCACTAATAAAAAAAACTATAGATAACTAGAGATTTTATCTTTATTTTTAAATTTATTTTGAGAATATATTCATACATTCTTATTACTTCATAAATTAATACTTTTTTATTAATATAATCTATGATTCATTGTCATTATTAATTTGATATTAAAGTCGATTTAAATGTAAAAATGAGTGGTATGTACTATTTATAATATATGTTACAGTGGATTGATTATTTGCAGATGTTAATGACTTAAATAATTTTAAAGCACCATATAATATGTGTTAGAAAATAATTGATATTTTAATATCAATTATATTAATATGTCAACATAGCTATAAATAATATAATCAATATATCGTGATTACATATATTCGTCATCATCAGATGTTTCATCAGGATCTCCAGCCTGTGATTGACATCTTTCGCAAGAACAAATAAACAAGTACAAAGAACTTAAAGCTTTTTGTCTAGAGTGTCTACTTCTTATAAGTTCACAGTCTTCAAGATAACTTATAGAAATTTCTTCTCCAGGTTGAATATCACGAATAGCTTTTAATACTAAGGTATTATTTGAATAAGGAAATTCAACAACTGCATTTGATAAACAGCTATGATTTACTGTTGATTGAAGGACATAGAGTCCAGAACCTTCATTATTCAGAAATGAACCAACCACTGAGAAAAAATAATATTATATTATAATCTGTATAAATTACTTAAGTTTATTAGGAAATATAATTCTTATTGTACATACCTTCTTCCATATCATCATAAAGTCTATCAATAAATTTATCCACATGTATTCTTTCATCTTCAGGTAATTCTAAAACATTAACATTCTTCACCCAACGAGCAAATGCACTTGTTCCAATTCCTTGACCATTAGTACCTACTAAAGCTAACAAACTTCTAAATCCTTCTGGTGTAAACCACTATAAATACATATAAACTTAGAATTAAGTAATATTTTAATATTATTTATATATGAAATATAATATTATTTATGTATGAATATTTTTACTACATACATTCGATGTATAATCATTATTTAATGCCTTCTGTAACATCTGTCTTAATACATCAATCTGTCCAATAAATTTTTCACCTAATAGATTATGTGCTATTTCATGAGTGTCATTTACAGTACGATGACAAAATTGAGAAAAAGTTTGCAAAATATCTCCTTGATCAGAAGTTTGTATAACAACAGCAATCATTCTAGCTAATAACATTATCGTTGCTGTTTCAGGTGGATAATGCATTTGTTTCCATGTTTCATTTAATTGTAACAATGGATGATCTTCATTTTTATTCCTTGATTGTAAACATAATACTTTATGATATCTAAAAAACTATGTACATGTTATACCAATTTAATTAAGAATCAAAAATAATTAAAAATTATTATATATACAAAATTATGATCAATGTTAATAGAATATATAAATAATGTAAAAATGTAATTACCTTTCCAATGCTTCTTTTTGACATTCGTTGCTACAATATTTTGTTCCACAAGCAGAACATTCTGTAACCAAATTTTTTTCCGTTTCACAACATTCCATATGTGGCAGAATTATATCTGGTTTACTAGTTAGTCTACGAGCATTTTCTTCGGCAGTTTCTAAAGGTTTTAAACAATTATCACATGCCAAATATCCATATTCTGCATTCCAAGAAAATTGACAACACACTATTGGCTTTTCTTCAAATATTATGCTGCCTTCTTTGTAAACACGTGTTGCGAAAAGACCTTTTCCCTTTTATATTTCATGAAAATATTACAAATTGTTGATAAACAAAAATGTGTTGAAT
The DNA here is from genome assembly GCF_014466175.1 of Vespula pensylvanica. Lineage (NCBI taxonomy): Eukaryota > Metazoa > Arthropoda > Insecta > Hymenoptera > Vespidae > Vespula > Vespula pensylvanica. Next base: position 7,979,268 of record NC_057692.1, read on the forward strand.
TTATTTTCCTCATATAAATTATTTATTATATATTTTCAATATTCATATATATATATATATGTATACATATATATATATAAATATACGCAAATGGAAAACGATTATCAAGCAAAAATACGAAATTATTGAAAATACTGTCTTTTACCTTTTCATTATCGATTATTCTCACTTGGAAACCGTCTGTATCCATGATAGTATAATTTTTTATCAATTATTTCTTGTTTTTCTATGTTTTACGTCCTAACCCATAAACGCATGTCCTCTCCATTGGAAAAGTACTACGTAAGTCAAATTGTCTTTGAAAAAGATTTCATAAAAGAATTATATATGATAATAATGAACATAGAGGATTATTTATAATGTTATTTATAAATTATAAAATTTATACGACTATAATTACTTGCAATAGAAAATATTTAATAGTTTAAACTTTAAAATAGGATAGCATACATGTATCTTCCTTGTGCAACTTCCGTAGAGGACAGAGCTTCGGGTGTGAGCCAGTTAATCAGTATCGCGTGCGATTTATTAGTGTAGCGGATTCAAAAATACATTTTATTTCTCTAGATTGAAAAGGATAATGAACGGAACAATGGCCATGGTAAATATATAATTAAATTTAATTATACGCAATACAATGTTTTGATAATAGGAAGAAAAAGTGAAGTATCGAACAACTATGGCCGTTGCAAAAGAGTTTAGATTTCCTACATATCTCCGATCTTAGAAGATATACGAATAATTTGATCTCGTCAAAATTTTTATATTTTTGGTCATATATAAATACATATATTATTTATGTATAAATATTAATTAATTCCTTGAAATATCTAATGATTTATGTTTATATTACTGATCTTTTCACGATATTAATCTTTCGTCTTTGCAATGCTTCTTGCTTTTACGCTAGTCTAATTAGTAGATTATAATTATCTTTATGATATATATATTTTTTTTATTTCAGTTAATTTATTTGCGTATTAAATGTATTACACATTGATAAATAGGGTAAATATATATTAAGAAAAGATATTAATTCTTGTATTTTTATTATTTGTTTGTGCAGGCACCAACTTCACAAAATAATATGGAACCACCAAGCAAGAAGTCTAGAGTTGAAGGTATATTGCTAAAGCAGCCAAATAGCTGTATCTCCATAATCACTAAGAAATCATACACATATATGTATGTGTGGAAAACGTGGTATATACACAAACGACAGGAGGTGTAATTTTTAAACAAAAAGGGAATGACGAAGGAAAATACTTTTATCACATTTACTTAGGGCAATCAGGTGCTAGCTTTCTCTTAAATGCTGGCAAATTGTAGCAGTCAAGTGGTCTATTGCAGTTTCAGAATAAATTTTGATAGGTTAGGGTTCTAGATGATCGTTGGCCCTAAATAAAACTAATGTATGGTTGTCCTTCTGTTCTGAGATGTTACAGCGGAGAGACAGTACAGAATCTGTGGCCTACGACTGAGCTGTGATCATGAGCGTGCGCCAAACAAAGAAAGAGAACGCTACATTCGTTGAACAGAACAAATCAGAGTTTTGCAAACTCCCACTCACACAGCATCAATCGAGTACCATATATGATGCATACTTTAGATAGGTCAGCATATTAGGGTAGTCCTTTCTATGATCCTAATTATGAGTCTCATATATCTCTATAAAGTCCAATATATTTAAATAAGTATCGTGCTTAATAATGTTGGTGTTATAGATATAATCGTATTATTTTAAATATCTATATCTATGATACTAAGAATTAGAAGAGATCTTATGCAAATGAAGTGGAATTATAAAATAATACATGCATACAACGACAGAACCACGTAAAGTAGTAAAAGTAGTGTCTTAATTTTATATTTTTGTTATACAAATACTGCTGATATATTACAGATAGGAAGGATTGATATGTATTTAAGAGACTTGTAATTAAGATGAGCAATGGCGATATTTATCTTTCTCAAGATGTTTATTAAATGATATAAATTTATTAAAACAGGAAATTAAAAGGTAAGTTTATGAGGTTGAGAAGATATATATCATGATCAGGGTGATTAGAAAATTAGGAAAAGACTTCAATAGTCTAAATGAAAGATATATGCAGTCAGGCTGTAAGATTATTATATATGTTTCATTTAGTTACACACACACAATCTACTTTTATAATTCTATACTAAATACTAAGCCTAAGTGCTAGTAGTATTATTTAAATTCATAAAAATTCTTATAGGATGTATAATTGTCTTGTATATTCTTAACTTTCTAAAATAATGATCGTGTATTTATTTAGTTTTTTCATATCTGTTTGAAAACAGAACATAGTTGTGCAATCGCCATTGCTATACAAAAAGGTTAGGATTAATTGCGAGATAGGTTGAACGAGGCAAAATCTAAGAAAATGGCGCAGAAAATGCACTGAGAGTGTTCTCCTTTGCTTTGTGCTTGCAGATATGTGCATCGCCTCAATCTCGGATAATTTGCGCGCAACCGTCATTGCTCAGCCCAGAATACGGTTAGCTGTAAATCAAACAATTGAACAAAGTTAACAATTTTAATTCACGAAATTGCAAATTAAAAAAAAAAATAAATAAATAAAAATAAAAAATAAAAAAGAACGGAGAAATCTTAACAAAACGTTTCAACGTGTTCTGATTTCTGTTTCAGAGACTAGCAGACCAAATTGGTTATGATCGTATAAAACGAAAGTATCTAATGTAATTATAAGTGGTTTGATGTTTTGAGGCTGATATTTAAATTAGCAATTAAAATTATTCAAACTTCAACTGAATTTGGCTTGTGAAATATTTTTAAAAAGTTTACATTAAAATAACTTCTACTTACATTTTTGTAGACTATTAAACAATTACTGCAAAAGATTTCATGACTGATTTAAAAACTATACAGTGCACTTTCATTTTTTCTGATAGTTAGGCGAAGGAGAATTCTGTTTCTCCATTCTTAATGCATCTGTGTATATATATACATATATATACACACATATTTAAAAAACACTGTTTTAAACAGTTGTTGTATTGCGTATATTTTGACTATTTTAATTCTTTTGAACTTACAGTTTGGAGGAAGATCCTATGGCGGGAATTGCTGTACAATATTATTACTTATTATGGTTCCTTTAGTTAATTGTGATGTTAAACAGAACTTAATAGAAGACTATTTTGAATGTCTTAATTAGTTCAATTGTTATAAAACAGTAACTTCATAATATTTTACATAAAGATATCTAAGACTTTTGACTACCACAAATCTATTTATTATCGTTATTTTCTAAATCAAATAATAGTTTCTAATCAAATAATAGGTTAATATAATATAAAAATTGAAATATTGAAAACAAAACTGACAAAAATTTATTTCACAAAGTTAGAATAGAAAAATAAAAATTTGATTACTAAGATAATACCTCTACCTTCACAAAAATATAAACGGTATATTAATGTCTCATAAATGTGCAATGTGATGGTGGAAGTAATGACAATAAGTATCCATGATAGTATAATTTTTTTCTAATACCAAATTTTTTTGTAGGGAACGCAACAGACTTCTTGCCAGGCCCTATATATGACCTTAATCAAATAGGTCAAGTTGTAGCCGGTATGTATAGTCATGATATGATATATAAATGTTTTATTTATAACTGCTTTGAATGATGTAAATAAAATTTGTGTGACATTTAATTTTCAATCATTTCAACTAAAGTTATATTGGAATGATAAAATATTAGTGGACTTATAGCTGATAAGATCTGAAATAATTTTGTATTTAATTAATTTATAATCAATTAAAATACAATTTGTAATATAGTTTTTTATATATTGTGCTCAGGTCCTGGTGCAAAATACCTTACATTACCTGGCATCTTAGGTGCCGGACTACCAAAAATTACATCTGAACAGCAAGATACAGTGAATAGAGCGAAGAAATATGCCATGGAACAAAGCATCAAGATGGTTCTCATGAAACAAACATTAGCTCATCAACAACAGGTAATTCTTTCCTATAAGACTAATAAGCTTTACTCGCCTAACATGTATTTTGTATTCAATTGTGCATTTTTATATCGAAGAAAATAGTTATTGCATTGTAATAAAATTAAGAGAAAAACCTACAAAATTCTTTATAAAAATTGATGTAGAAGTTGTAAGTATCTTTTTATTAATATATTTTATAATAATTTGCATAACAGCATTTTATTATATACGTTACTTTTTTAAGAATATTTGACATAATATTAAATATAGAATGCACAATGGAATAAATTTAACATATACACTTATAGAGTCAGAAACAATTTTGGGTCACTTTTATGAATTTTTATTTACTGTTGAATGTTCAAAAATAATACATGTAAATATATAATGTTGTTTCCTCTATTTAGCTCTTTGCCAATGTTACGAAATTAAAAAACAAAGATTGTTTAGTATGTATTAGTTTTGCAATTTATATTTGTCCTTATAAAATTAGCTCGCCCCGCCGAGTCATAATAAATTTCTATTGCTATTATATTTTACCTGTGTTCGTTAAACATGCGAGTAAAGTGAATCATAAGAAATAAAAAACGAACACTGGAACCTCACTCTGATCGGTTAATTTTTTCTCCCCGCAGAAGAATAAGTTGGTCCTGCGGCAGCAAGTTTTATTGCTAATGTGCAGGTTAGTGTCAACCAAGTCAAGACAGAAACAATACGAATCCGCCTAACGATCAAACACTCCTAAACGTTTCCCTGAGTTGCTACCATATGAGAAGGTTAGATATCTTGAAATAGTAGTCGGCGGGAGCAGAGCTGTACCAGCGCGAGGAGGACATGTTTTTGAGCATGAATCTGTGGATGATTTCAGAAAGTTAATAAATATACCCTTCTGAGCTCAACTATTCTTTCTTTTATAGCATTTATACTTCATTTTATCATATAAAATATAATTTGACTATTTAATCTATTCACTATAAATTACTAGTCATTTTTATTGCAATGTCGATTAATAAGTGATCTTTATGGGATGGAAAATAATGTGTTTGTGGCATCATATATCAATTGTTACAGTTTTCTCTTTGAAAGATATATATTTTTCATCTTTTCTCTTTTCAAGTAATTTTTTAATTGCACATTTCTACAACACAAATTCTTTTGTAATTTTAATAAACTTTATTCATCTATTACAATTATATATAAAATGCTCAATGCATATACAAAAGGAGTAGTAGTTGAGCAAAGAAGTTAGAGTGGTAAAAGAGCTTGGGGGATATTTGAAATGTGATTGAAAGATGGTGTATGTAAGGGGGAGGGATATCAATAGAAGGCCTATGGTCCTTTGTGTTGCAGCAAATGGCTAGTCAACGGAATCAGGTGCAGAGACAGCAGGCTCTCGCCCTCATGTGCAGGTTTGTTTGTTCTTTGCCTTAGCCCTCCAAATTTTGTCCTCAAACCTGGCCATCGTAGTTCAAGATATCACATCCAACATTTTCAGTTACTGTTGCATCTTATGCTCAGATAAATACTTATAGTTTTGTTAAAAGAAAACTATTAATATTTAACGTTAGTTAAAAGCTTTTATAACATTAACAATGATTAGTTAAGTTTTATATTTGTTCATTTTGATCTTATATCATTTCATAAATATTATGGTTCAGTATAAGATTAGAATTTGTTATATATAAATGCGTGCGTACATTTACAACATACATACACAATTCGCTCACACATATACACATATTTTATTTTACTCTTATTATACGTTTTAAATCATAAAGCAATTTTGTTCATTCTGTTAGCATGCTAGGAAATGTATATTTCATTTCCTGCTGATTAGTTTCAATCTATATAAGTTATTGTACATAAACATAATGAGTTTATACTTTTTTTTGTATATAAGTTCTATACTAGTATACATAATAATTTTATTGCTTAATTTAAAAAATAATACAATCATTGAAAATTATTTATATTCTATTATTTTTCCAGAAAGCATTAAAAATATTTTAAAGAATTGTTCAAATTTATACAGCATAACAATGTAACAGTTCATCATAATCAATGCATCCTTAAAATCATTTATTTTTAAATTACAATATTCATTTTTTTTTTATATGTTTAATTTGCTGTATAAATTTGTTGTTTTAAAGAAACGGAAAATATTTCTTTAGTCTAATGGATAGAGAAAGAATAATTTGTTTCATTAATACTTCCATTATGAGATATATTAAAAATATGTTTAATAAAAAGAAAATAGAATTAATATTAATTATATGTTACAATTAGATATAAATGATAAAATTATAGTATTACATTTTATTTTATTTATAAATTATAAATTGATATATTATTCCTACATAACAGGGTATACGTAGGCAGCATCAGCTTCGAATTGAAAGAGGACACAATCAGACAAGCATTTTTACCCTTTGGACCAATCAAGTCTATCAACATGTCTTGGGATCCTGTTACGCAGAAACATAAAGGATTTGCATTCGTCGAATATGAGATACCTGAAGCTGCACAACTTGCTTTAGAACAAATGAATGGTGTCATGATTGGTGGACGCAACATCAAGGTAGCGGGACGTACCTATATAACGAATTTCCTGTCCCCCAGCAATCCTATCATCCCGCCGGAGGTCGGCAAATTTTTATTTTGTTTCACAAATTATAATCGATTGAACTGCATCGTTATATTAGAATGCCGTTCGATCGAAATCCTAATATATTGGTCTGTCTTATTTTTTTTTCTTTTCCACTTCATTCATATTTGGCATATTTAGATAACAAAGAAATTTTAATATATTTTACTCCATAGATAAATATATATCGAATTCCATTATATTCCTCTTTTTTATTCCTGTTAATTATTTTTATAGTTAAAGATAATTTATTCCTCTTTTTAAAATTGTGATTTTCTAAATAACAGTTTTATTATTAATAGTACATCTTTCTTATCCTCTCTTTATATAATTTTGACAGTTAAGAAACTTTAGAAATTTTTAAAAATGTAATCATAAAATCTGCTATATTGGAGCAATATGAACATATTCATTTTTACAACTAAAATTTATATAGAAGTATATGTATGATATCATGTTATAACACATATCATAGAATACATTCGTATTTATTGATTTTTTCAGGTAGTGGGAAGACCATCCAATATGCCTCAAGCTCAATCAGTAATCGATGAAATTACAGAAGAAAGCAAACATTACAATCGTATTTATATTGCATCCATACATCATGATTTGACAGAAGATGATATAAAATCTGTCTTCGAAGCTTTTGGACCTATCACATATTGTAAATTAGCACAAGGCAGTTCACCACATAGGCATAAAGGCTATGGCTTTATTGAATATGAAACGATGCAAGCAGCTTTAGAAGCAATAGCATCTATGAATTTGTTTGATTTGGGTGGACAGTACCTAAGAGTTGGTAGAGCTATTACTCCACCAAATGCTTTGATGGGGCCACCAAGTGGAACTAGTATGATGCCAACAGCTGCCGCAGTAGCTGCTGCTGCAGCTACAGCAAAAATACAAGCTATGGATGCAGTAGCAAGCAATGCTGTAGCACTTGGATTGACCAAACTTGGAGCAACTGCACCACCGATCTTGAATCAAGGTATTATTTATATAATATTTATTATATTTACATACACTAGAGTTATAATCTATTTTCATTTCTAATCATATTTATTTTCTTTTGTGATTTATTATAGCTTTACCAGGAATAGTACGACCAACGATTGCACCCGCAACAATAATGGCACCACCAACTGTTGCAACTGTTGCACCAGTTATACCGCCTCCAGGTATTGCCATACCACAAACCTTAACTCGCCCACCTGCAATTATACAACCAATTCCTGGACAACCAGTTATTATACCACCTCGAGCTGTTGTTGCTCCTGCCATCGTAGGAACTCCAGTTGTACGTTTTTTTCATAAATATTATGTAATGTACTATAAATATTATTTTATCGAAAACATTCTTTAATTTCTATTTGTAGATACCAGTAGTAACAACAACAGCAAATTCTGATATTATGAGACGAGCGCAAGAGCAAGCAGCACATCAGAAACAACAAGAAGAATTACAGAAAAAATTATTAGAAGAAACCGAACCACAAACATTACAACAGCAAGAAAATATGTCTATTAAAGGACAGAGTGCTCGACATCTCGTTATGCAAAAACTTATGCGTAAAGTAGAATCTCGTGTTGTCATTCTACGAAATATGGTGGCTCCTGAAGATATCGATGAGAGTCTAAAAGAAGAAATTCAAGACGAATGCTCTAAATTTGGTGTTGTCGAACGTGTTATTATTTATAATGAGCGACAATCTGAAGATGACGAAGATGCTGAAGTTATTGTGAAAATTTTTGTCGAATTTTCGCAAATGAGCGGTAAGATTATTCCTTTAATATTATTATATTATTATCATATATCGTAATATAATAATATATATGTATATATGTTTATTATAGAAGCCGAACGAGCAAGGGATTCTTTAAACGGTCGTTATTTTGGTGGGAGATTGGTGAAAGGAGAGTTATATGATCAAGCTTTGTTTGATAATAGTGATTTTTCTGGTTGATGAGTGCACTCTCCATTATACATTTATATATTAAATTCCATCAATTTCTACCACATGGAAGAATTTGTATTTGATGTTGACTGATAGTTTGTATTTGAACAAACTTCGGGATATTATTTATTACAAGCTCTCACAATTATCAATTGAGTGTCGCATTGATATTCAAAGCAGATACAATTGATTTGTCATTTTAATATCTTGAGAAGTAAGGTTCATTTCATGCGTTCACAATACCTGATAATATAAGTAATAGTATTTTAAAAACATTGGAGTTCACATTCAGAGTAAAGTTCATTCATTAAAGAGACTAATTATACTACGATTTAATATACACTTATAGGGCGTAAATAGATTTCTGTAATAATCAAACAAAATACATTGTTTTTTTATTTCATTTTACTTTAAATTACATCTACTGCAAAGTATTATGCAAAAATGAAAATTGTGTTAACTTGATAAACACTGGACAAATATATTACTCATAAGCACTTGAATTTTAAAACTGTAAAGTACAAGTCATCGTAGTATCCGAATTTTTCTATTCGAGTTGGTTTATTTACAAAAATACTCTGGAAAAGATCAAAGGGTATTTCTTTTTATATAACATTAACTATTTGTAAATTGAACATCTTGCAGTTGTAGCGCTAAAATTTATAATTTTTTTTTGTCATGAAATGACTGATTTATAGATGAAAATATATGTAAATAGATAATAGAGAATAATAATAAATTGTTTTACACATAGTATTCCTGTAAAATCAATAGTGCACACATTAATTTTCAAAATGGAAAAGAACTAATACTACAAGATGTATATATATGAAGGTTTTATTGGCTACAAATATAAAGAATGTGTTATAACCATAACACAAGTGTATATTCTTTTTTTATTTTTTATTTACCTACATACATTTATTATTAACAACAAGCTATTTTGGTTTTAACTTAGATTTTAATTCAGCTAATTTATTTGTAGTACTGTATTCCTCATAGGTAGGAAAGCTTTCATATCCATGTTTTTCAACAGGTATATCAGTTTTCTTCAAAGCTTCTATTTCCTTTTTAGAAGCTTCTAATTTTTCAGCTGCATTCAATTTTTTAGTTACTTGAATTTTATAATTTGTCTCAATTTCTGTAAAAGTTGGTGGTTCCTTCCTACGGTGTCTCAACCAAGCTTCCCACTCTGCAGGTATTTCTTGTTCAAAATCATCGTTTATAGCTTCAAAATATCGAGAAGGTCTTTTTTTTTTAGATGTGGGATTTATTGATACTTCATAATATTTAGTTCCAAAATAATCTTCTCCCATCAACTTTGGTCTATTAATGGTAGGTCTAATTGATGCTAAAAAATCTCTAAATATCATTCGGAATAGACCACGCTGCTTTCCAGACATCTTGTTTCTATGTATAAAATAAATAAATTGGGACCATTTTAATTTTCATTTAATAAATAATGAAATAAAATGTCATAGATTTAAAAATTTTTAATTCAATTTTTTGAAATTTTCATTATTATAAAGTACATAACCTATAACTTCATATTCTCATATATGAATTTAAATTGATAGGAATAAATTGAAATGTTGTAGTTTAATAGTATTATATTATTTCGTAAGTATTTATTTTTTTCATTTATTATAAAATATGATTCATTTGTTGGAAACAAAAAGACGATACTTACAATATGATACATCGATCATTCCATATACAGCATTAAATAGTACAATTACGTTTCGAAAGCAATGTTAATATATATTTACGAATATATGATAGAACTTGTAGGAATCTTTTCTAATTTTAATATTTAAGCAAACAAAAAGTGCAAATTTGTTATTGTCATTTAATTGAATTATTAAAAACAAGAGGTTTCTGTTGCTATTGCTAATGGATTTCATCAATCATCATTCAATTTTTAAAAGTATTTTAAATAATATTAATATTTTTAATAATTTGAATAGAGTATTTGACTTTTTGAAACAAAACAAAAGAACTCTTCGGATTTACGCGGGTATTACAAAAAAAAGGTAAATGTATAAATTAAAGATTAACAGTTCTCTCTTGAAATAGTTTTCTATGTATAACAATAATAACAACAATAACAATAACAATAATAATAAAAAATAATAATAATAATAACAATATATTTATTATAATACTAAATAAAAATGAATCTCGCAACAAAAATGTTTCTCTCGTAGAGAAATGAAAATAATTTTCTTCGGTTAACAGCAATACGCGGATTATGGCTTAAAATGTCTAATAAGATTAGGTTCATACAAGGCTTCGATGGGAACGACATTCGCAACATCGATATCCCGTAATTCAATAAACTGTATTCAGTAAGTAATTCAATAAACTAAATTCAAAAAACTAAATTCTTAGAAATGCTTCATTTTTATTACTTGTAATGTTTCGGGTTTCCAGCGATCTGTTTATCTTGGTTAAAAAATTTCTTCACCGATCGTTTTATAAATCACATGCGACAAAGAGACAGAATAAGAGAAGAAACGTGAAGTTCGATTCGGAAAATCGTGAAAACCATAATAGTTATCGAAAAGCTATTTCGATTAATCGTTCGATTATGAGACGCTAACGTCAGATTTAAAGATAAAAAAGACGTCATATATATATATATATACACACACACACATAATATATATATATATACAGTTTTTCTAGGTTTATTTGGTAACGATTATACCGGGGGGATGAAAAGATTTGTCGCATTGCGAATGCAAGAAAGACACGAAGAAGGGATTGGTGGGGGAAGCGCGTGGAACGGTGCCGCCCTTGCCGATTGGTTACGTCACTTCCAGGCATGATGGAGTGTCGTGTGTGATGTGCGTGTGCTGAAAATGGCCGCGTATATCGAGGTCTTCTGAGTTTACTGATCCACGGCCGATAGCTTTGCACGCTTTACTTTATCTATTACACGTTAGTGTAATCTCTAACAAGACCTGTTGATACATGTCAAATTCGAAGGAATGATTGTCGTGGTTTTTTACGTTAAGGTTTAACAAATATTTGCGCGTTTACAAAGAGAGATATCATTCGTGTACATGGAACTTGTTTCCTTGGATCTTCGAGTCGTGAAAGAAGGAAGGTGAGAGACGGAGGACGTACTGCATATTTTCATCCCACGAACGTGTTCTCCTTCTGTTAACTTCGATGGTCAACCATACCGTGAGTTAGAAAATTTGTCGAATCTATAAGAAAAACGAAATTATTTTCTTAGAATTCTTTCCCTCTCGTTTCGGCCGAACGATCGGCAAAAATGTGTACGATAGATCGAGATTGGAATTTCCTTTGGATTTTACGAACACGAACGATTTACGTTCCTTATTTTCATAGAATCCGATGAAATACGTCGTAGGTGTTTCCAACCAAAGGAATGTCTAGTTTCTATTCGAATGTATTTTAATCATACTCGTTTAATAATATCATTTTTCTGCGATCTAAATCATTCTGTGAAATGAGATTCGAGTATCGAGGATGGTGGAGAAAGTGCATTCACTGTACGATGGCGGCCAGGCATGACCGAATCCTGCTTGTCAAAATTGTGTCAACCGCGTGACCGCCGAACGATAGCACCTGCCCAATTGTTTTTGATTAATAGAGCGTTTGAAAGTGAACGATACGTATGTTTCTTCTCTTCCGTCATATCGTACGTGTCATCTCGATCGTGTATATATTTATATACCAACGATGATCGAATGTGCGGTAACTGTTTCTTTCTTTTTCTCTTTCTTTCTGTCTGTATCTCTCTCTCTCTCTCTCTCTCTCTCTCTCTCTCTCTCTCTCTCTCTCTTTCTCTTTTTTCTTCTCTTTGGTCCCTTCCCTCCTTCTCTTTCTTAACGCGATAATTAGTGCGAACAGAGATGAGTAAAACCACGGGATCTTTACGGAAGTACACTGTGTTCGGTGATAAAACTTTTTTTTTTTTACATTTCCGTAATATCTAACATGATTTTCGATCGTTAACGAGGAAGAATTTTGACGTGATTCTCTTTTCTCTTTTTTTATTCTTTTCCCTTTCCAAGCAAACGTTCATTCTTACTTTATACACGTTTAAATGGCTTTTGAGTGTAATAATTATTTTATTAAAAACACGTTGAGATAATTCTAGAGAAACTGTGTTTCTGTATGAATATGTATTGCCATATGTAATAATACGTGTGTTCATTTATTAGCTTGTGCTTTATTTAATAATAATAGAAGAATCTGCTATTTGTATTTGAAAAGGAAAACATCATTCTAAGATTTTCTTTGACCTTAATAAGCCTTGCATTCAACGATTAATATCGTTCTGATACCATTTATCAGTATAATATTTATCTAGTGTAATAAAGGAGAGAGAAGGAGAGAAACTTGCTTTCTTATCTGCATTTTTATGTGGAAGTATTTTATATAGGATTGTAGTAAGATGTTACGTTATCACAGATCGTTGTTTTAAGAATATATATAAAAAAAAAAAAATGATATTATAATTGAATGTATTAGAAATAATATATTCTGTTTTCATTTGTGTTTCAGAAACTGCTACATTTTAATAATGGGTTGCATTTTCAATGTGGATATTTATATTAGTTTATATCAAGGTAGTCATTAATAAATGAGCGAAATTATAGTTTATCAAGATGCGGGAGAGGTCTGTTATGATCCCCTGGTATCCAGTGGGGATCTAAATTAAACAATATAGCAAAAAAATAAATTGTTTGCTATATAAATCAAGATGAAAATGGAAGTAAAATCATAATGTTCAGTCTTCAAAGAAATGAAATCTTTATGTACTGAGTGAGAATTATACTTTCATGCGATATTTGTATTAAACTTTTTGTGATCATAATATACATAATTTATGTACCAAGTATTTGAACTGTGTATAGACATAATGTAATTACAGTGCGAGTTAAGTTTTTATACAAGTGTGTTGATAAAGAAAGTCACTATGTCGTTTTTATCGAATTTAAAGAAAGCATTCCACTTCGGTGGCAATGATGCAAAAAAGAAAAAGTTATATAATAATATTAAAATGGATTGTAATCCAGAAGAATTCTGGGAAATGGTTGGTGAGCTAGGAGATGGGGCATTTGGAAAAGTTTACAAGGTAAACTATAGCATAGAGGTTATTTATTTTATATATTATTTTTTTAATTTTATAATTATTTGTAGGCACAACATAAACAAACTCATCAATTGGCTGCTGCAAAGATGTGTGCATTGGAAGGAGAAGATGATCTTAGCGATTTCATGATTGAAATTGATATTTTGTCTGAATGTAAACATCCAAATGTTGTTGAATTACATGAAGCATACTTTATAGAAGGCAAATTATGGGTAGGTATATTTAACATCTCTAATTAATATATAAAGGAAGTATTATTTTATTTTAATAATAACATAATTTCCGCAGATGTTGATTGAATACTGTGATGGTGGTGCTGTAGATTCTATTATGGTGGAGTTGGAGAAAGCACTGACAGAACCTCAAATATCATATGTGTGTCAACATATGGTAAAGGGTCTGGCATTCTTACACAAATCCAAAGTTATTCATAGGGATTTAAAAGCAGGGAATGTTTTGTTAACAATGGCGGGAGGTGTCAAACTTGGTAATAATATAATTGTTTTGAATCTGAAGTACAACTATAATGAAGAATACAATGCATTTATTTTATAGCCGATTTTGGGGTATCTGCAAAAAATAAGCATACATTACAGAAACATGATACATTCATTGGTACACCTTACTGGATGGCACCAGAAGTTGTATTATGCGAAACATTTAGAGATAATCCTTATGATTTCAAAGTAAGTAACATTAATTGATACTTTTACTATTATTTCATATAACTCAATGAAATTTTGCATTTACTTTAGGTGGACATTTGGTCCCTTGGCATAACTCTTATAGAGTTTGCGCAAATGGAGCCACCAAATCATGAAATGTCTCCAATGCGTGTGTTACTTAAGATACAAAAAAGTGATCCACCAAAGCTTGATCAACCTGGCAAATGGAGCAAGGAGTTCAATGATTTTATTGCAAAAGCGCTTATAAAAGATCCAACATCACGACCTACAGCCGACGAATTATTAAGACATCCATTTATAAATCGAAATTTAGATTCTAAACCAATAAGGGACTTATTGCTTGAATATAAAGCTGATGTTGTTGAAGAGGAACTTGTTGACGAAGAAGCTGAGGTAAGATATGTTTTAATATGTAAAGGATTATCACTACTTGATAAGATATACTTAAATTTACGTATTTATGTAATTATTATATACTGTAAAATATCTTTTCTGGACCCAAAAAATTTTATAACAAAGTAAAAAAATTTTTTTCTGGACAAGCATAATAAAACTATATTTTTACATGCTTACGTTATATTAGAAGACCAAAAAAGCAAAAAAACACAGAGAACAGTATCAGCGTATTGGTAAGCTGCTTTTAAGTGATAAATATATGTGTATACATACAATTTTTTGCTAATATTTATTTTTTGACGATATTTTTAAATAATTTCGATAGCAAATTATATTGTAGAATTTATTAGTTTTACACGAAAACATACTTATATTTTTTTGACATTTTTACATATTTATACATTTCATATATTTACATTTTGATAAATGTGCTGGTTTAATTTAAAATATTTGGCTGTGCATGCGGCTCTCCTGGGCCTCGCCAGCCCCATCATCCCTGTACTTGTCAGGTTAGTAGTTTCAATAATAGAGTGTCTATATTAATTTCTCCATTATTCCTCACATGATTTTATGCATAGTGAATTCATTGAATATGAAAAATTGTAAATATCACAATTGTTTATACTATGTTGACTTTCGTGTAGTTTTGGTACGTAGAAAATGACATCGTTTATATTTACGATACATTTGATAAAAAATATATTTAATACTGTAAGCAAATATATATGTATGAATTTTTTTATAGGAGCAGCGTACATCTCAGCTTCCTTTGGAATTGGAACAACTCGGAGATGACTCTGCATCTATGCGCAGTGATGGCGATGTTAAAGGTAACATATTATTTGTATATATTATAAGAAATAATATTTATATAAAATTTACATATGTCGATATACATACATATATCATCTCATGCAGTTACTGAGAAAGAAAATCTTACTCCGTTACCTGTATCCACGAAAAAAGAGGATAGTCATAAACGGGAGATGAATAGAGATGGCGAGAAAGAAGATAGAAATAAGAAATTGCGTAAAACTGAATCTAAAGAAAATATGCACGCATTAAACGAGAAAAAACAGGTAAGAAAATTATTAGATATATGAGATTTTATTAAGATAAACAAAAAAAAAAAAAAGAAAATATTTTATCATTTTCAATTCATCTTTAGGCACCAAAACCTCCAGCTACAGCTGAAAATAACGAGCGTAGGATATCTAGAGATAAAGGTCCTGCGCCTCCACCTCCGTCTGTTCGCCAAGACAACAAAAATGATGAAAAAGAGAATTGTGCCGATCTGGCAAACAAATCTAGTGCCATGGAATCGTTAGGTCAAAATAAAGTTAAGGATGATAAACAACAAGATCGTAATTTATTATCATCGCAATCGGTAGGAGTAGACATGGAACAGCAAAAACCAAATACTAAAGATCAGATAAAGATAGGACCCTCAAATAAGAACGATGAGTTAGACAACGTAGATAAAACTAATACAACAGAAACTGTTGATAAAGCGCTATTTGCCTTGAGTAAATCTAAAAGTATCGAAGGAAAACAAAAATTAACGGATAATGTAAATATATTAACCAAAAAATCAAGTTTGGATGAAAACCGAAAGTCAGCTCCTATCAAGCCAAGTTCGTCGGATGAATGGGTAAAGCCAATGTATAACAAACAATCTTCACTCGAAGAGAAGAATAGGTATTTATGATTATTTTGAATGAAGCAATATAACGTTAAAGTTTATGGATGATCCAACTAATTTTATTTTCATTGCAGGTTCCAATCAGAAGCTTCGATGGAGGAACAACGCAAACATGAAAAATATTTAATTGAAGATAATCTGAAAAATTTGGAACAAAAACGAAAGTCTGTAGAAGATAAATTGAATGCGGTCTTAGAAAAACGTATTTCTATGGATACGCAAAAAAGGATAAGTACTACGTCGATTGAAACATTAAAGCATGCGTCTGATATAACGAGCGTTACGTTGTCAGAAAAAAATAGTATGAAAGCAAGCTCTACGGAGAATATTAAGACAGATTATGGTCTGAATAAAGTCGAAAATATTTTGACCAGTCATAGCGAAGGTTCTTCTAGAAATGATTCTTTAGAAAACTTTTCTGACGATTTTGAAGGTAAACATCAGAGAACCAAATGGTTAAATAAGGAACACAGATTAAAAGGAGATAATAAAGAGGATAAAAATTATGAGCGTCAAAGTTCTGCCGTTAATGTATCTGTAATAACTTCGACACCCATCAGAAGCAGAAGTACATCTCGAAGGAGTAGTGCAGATAACATAGTTGTTATTACTGGTAAAGTACTATTTAAATACATTTTTAATCTTTAATTGTGAGTCATTCCAAAACATATTTTTTGTTTGTTTGTTTTGTTATATCAGGTAAATCTCAAAACGAACAAGAGGTACGTTCCAATAGATCAACCGTTCGCATTACAGCTGATTCTCCAGATCCATCTAATAGTCTTGCAAGTAACGTGAGTCAAGTTACCGTTGTCACTACACATCCTCCAGTGTTAGTAGACGCAACAGCTACAACTCCTTTACTACGACGTTCTTCTCCTACCTCGGAGGTAGTTATCGTTGCAAACGAAACAAATAAAACTCAAGTTAACGAAAATTCGACCGACGAGGACGGTTTCCCTAGTCTGGATAGTTTGGAATATACTCCACAGGAACAACCTATTATTCTTATGGATACTTCCAAACGTGTTGGTAAAAAGTTAGACGAGTCTGAAGTTATTATCGTCAGTCCTATTGTTGACGAATTACAAGATACTAGTCATGTCTCTGTTGTTACCGTTGGCGACGATGGAGAACGAGTAAAAGATTCATCGATAAGTAATAAACATAACGTCGTTAGAACTGGTTCTTCGCACAGCAATTTAAGTTCGATCGAACAGATAAGTTCGAAGAGCGATAGTGGCGATGAAATTAGCAAGACGTCAATGGCAGTTGCAGGAGCTACTACCGAAATTATGGATCTCAATGACGTTGAAAGAAATTCAAAGAAGATGAATGGTTTAATCAAAAGTGAAAGGTCCATTGGTCATCGTATTGAAGACAGAGTCGTAACATCGACGAAACAAAAAGATGATTATGTAAAAAGTTCGAAAGAGAAACGTGTCTCACCGGATAGTTTTGAAGGGTCAAGGTCACAGAGTGATTCAGGATCAACCAGATCGCATACACCTAGTAAGAGTATTGATCGTTCCGACGCCGAATCGATTTCTACGACGATAAGTCAAGATAGTCGAGGTTCGAATAAAGAAAATCATTTATCTCACGTTCAGTCTACGGAAGGTGAGGAGGAAGTTGTCCTACGTCGAAAATCTGATTATAATCGGGATGTATCGCGAACACCTAGAACGAAGGAAGACATACAAATGATGAATTTGAAGAAGAAAACGAGGAAACGTACTAGGAAATTCGAAATCGATGGTGTTGTTGTTACAACAACAACATCGAAGGTTATATATGGTGATGATGAAAATGGTAAGGTCTATGACGATCAAATATTCCGGAAACAAGAATTACGTGAATTAAAGATGTTACAAAAGATGGAACAAAAACAGTTTCAAGATCTATCACAAAAATCGCAATTTAACAAAGATCAACAAGAGAAACGATTTGAACAGGAAAGACAATTGTTGGAACGTGGTGCTGAAGGAGATTTAGAAACGCTCGCTAGACAACAAAGACAACAAATCGAACGTGCAGAAGCTCAACAAGAAGCCGATCTTAGATTGGCATCGAAAAAGATTCGTAGCGAACAAGAGAGAGAATTGAAACAATTCCGTGAAGGTTTGAAACAGGAATTGCGATTACTCAAACAGGAGGTTGATTTAATGCCTAAAGAAAAAAGAAAGGGAGCTTTTAAGGTAAGGAAGGAAAAGCTTGAGGCTGAACACGAGGAAAGAGAAAAGCTTTTCTTGGAAAAACTTAATGAAAGTCACGAAATGTCATTACGAAGATTATCGGATAGTCATCGTGAAAAAATTGCTTTAATGGAGAGACAGTTTCTACAACAGAAGCAGCAATTGATGAGAGCTCGAGAAGCAGCTATTTGGGAACTAGAAGAACGACAGATACACGAAAGACAACAATTGTTGAAGAGACAACTCAAGGATATTTTCTTCTTGCAGCGACATCAGATGCTGATTAGACATGAAAAGGAATTGGAACAAATGAAAAGAATGAATCAGAGAAAGGAAGATGAATTGATAAAACGTCAAACGGTAGAACGTAGAAACTTGCCTAAAAGGATTCGAAACGAAATGAAAGCGCGTGAAATGATGTTTAGGGAGTCCATGAGAATTTCAATGTCTTCCGCGATTGCGTCGGATCCTGAAGCTGAAAGAGAAAAATTGAAGAAGTTCCAAGAGAATGAGAAAAAGAGGTATAGAGCTGAACAACAACGATTTGAGTTGAAGCATTCGCGGCAACTTGAAGAAGTTAGAGCTCAGAGTGATGCTACCATTAAGGAATTGGAGCAACTACAAAATGAAAAGAGAAAAATGCTGATGGAGCATGAGACATTGAAGTTAAAAGAACAAGAAGAAGCGTATGGCAAAGAGCTTCGGGAATGGAAGGCACAATTGAAACCAAGAAAACAGGTAATCATTAAATAGTATTATTTTGTTAATGTTACATGAATAAGTGAGTGTAATCTTATATCAATAATCTAAGTTGTTCAATTCTGGTCATTCTTCTTTGCTTCTACTATTAATTTTCAAACTATTTGCTTATTTACTGTATGATTCCTAAAGACTATTTTTTCCTTTTATTATTTCTGCTTTTATCAAATTTGACTCCTAAATACGATTTCCGAATTTAAAATAAAATTCATTTGGTCGACTTATAAATGTAAAATAAAAAATGACAAGATGTAGATTATATATATATATATATATATATATATATATATATATATATATATATGATGTAT
>NC_057692.1:7999151-8065938 GCF_014466175.1 Vespula pensylvanica
ATATATATATATATATATATATATATATATATATATATATATATGATGTATGTAGTGGCATATAATTGAATTGAACCTATAATAAGAATTTTTGATACTTTGTAATAATTACAGTAATTCCTCCTTGTTACTATGATCTTCAATGAGCCATAAAAAAAAGTAAAGTAAATTATTGAATTAAATTTTAATCTACTTGTTGTAGAAGATAGAAGCTGTGCTGGCGGCTGAAATGGAGGCATTGGAAGCTCGTTACCGAGATTATTTGCCCTCTGGCCTTAGTGGTTTCTCTTTACCTTCCTTTGATTATTCTGATATATCACTTCCTAACACCTTGCAAAAATCTTCTCGCTTACCTCGATCTACTCCAAATTCTCCATCTCCGTTTACTATACCTAGAGTCTCTCTTAGACTTACTGGTTCAGATACTACTTCCACAAATGGCACGCTTGTCCGAAGTCGTTCTAAACCAGATTTAATGCCATCTTGTCTGTCCCGTAGATAGTACTTGCCAACATCATATATCTCATACATTTTTCTTGTTTATTGATAAATTTGGAAATATAAATATAAAGAGTATAATTTTATTTTATTAAATTAGAATTCTTAGTATGTTCTATAATATAATCCAATTACATAAATAAATGCACAATATATATTATAATACAATATAACACAATATAATTAATTCATAATATAAATAAACAATATAGAACAAAATAAAGATATTTATATTTCCAAATTAATCTTATTTCTGTTTTCAACAATATAACATTCCATGTGCTTCCTTTATTGCTGTTTTCTTCATACTATACACTTTATATGGAGTTGGTACTAATGAGTATACTTTAACTTATGAAATAGACATTGTTTATATATATAAATATTTTATATATATATATACATATATATGCATTAAATAATTATATATTTATATTTTGCTGCTAGCTTATCATATAAATTGTGATAGAATACGTTAATATAACTGTGGCCAGGCTTACATAATATGTTAAAATCTTGAAAGAGTAAGTAAAAGAAAAGAGAAAAACTTTACATATTATAATGACGCAGGTACTTAAGTATGATCTAATATGACTTATGGATAAATCAGTGCAATATTTAAGAATATTTATTGCAAAAAATAAAAAAAAATATATTCAAGTATATTCAAGTACCAATATTGGTATGTGATTTACAATTTCATTTGATTAATTATTATCATTGAAAATGTGCCTTGTATCATAGCTTCGTAGTTGTATTTTCCATTACAGCTGTATTATTATTATTATTATTATTGTCCTTTGTCATATGAAAATTACATATAAAGAGTTCAATTAATTTTATATTCCAAAGCTTAAATATATATGTGAAGAAAATAATATGGGCAAATGTGGTTACTATTGGTTTCATGCTATGTTTTGTCAAGTAGTAGAACTATGTGATAAATGCTTTTTTTTTAAAGGGTTCTTATGTGGGTATCTAATAGCAAACATGCTAATTTGTAATTGTAGTCCTTGCGCATAAATATTCCCACAAGAACCTTTGTAAAAGAAAAATATAAAGAGATGCCACAGTCGGATTTCAAAAGCAGTATTATAGAAAATATTGAAAGGTTAGTTAAATGTGTTGTACGCTACTATTTTTGTTCACTTTGTTACAGAAAATTTTGAAAGTTACCTTGTGCCATACAATTCCCATTTTTCTAAGGTTAAAAACTGTAACAAGTATTTTTTTTTTTTTTTAATATAAATTTTTTCAAGCTAACAGATAATTAATCTCTTTTATTTCATATTACAGAGACTAGAAGAACAATTTGCTCTTCAATTAGAAGAGCAGGAAGCAATTTATGGACCTAGCGCGATTCCATTATGCTTACCAGCAGACCTTCCTGATCTTACGCATCATACTGCTGGTTCTACACGCAGTTCATTATCTTCTGTAAGCGAAGGTTGATGCTAAAAGCATACAGTTATCCAATAGACTCAGTGTTTGCTAATGTTACTGAGAAATAATGATTATGATTACTATTTTTTGTAATCGAGTCCAAGAGAGTGATGTAATAAGAACAAGTTTTATTTTTCACCAGCATTCTATTTTGTAATGAGGAATGAAAGTGAAAATATTTCTATGGACGCATCATTGTTATTCAAGTAATAGCAGATTGCAAATGCAGTATTTGAATTATATATCAGAATATTAATAATTATTGTTGAGTAAAGACTGCTATCAACAATAAATAATGTTAATCAAAGTAATCGAATAAGCTGATTTCCATAAGAGTTTGGAAAAACTTTTAACCTTTGCAAGAAGGGACTTTCCATTGAGAAATTTACAAATTTTCATAATGTAGATTAAATATGATTTTTATATATGTATATATTGGATGAGTCACCTAATTTGATTATTTTGAATTATTAATGAATTGTTTGATGCATAAATGAATTCTGAAACAAAGATTTATTCAATGTTTCTTGAATTTGTTACAATCAAAAATTAAACAGTTTTTGAGTAATTCGAGATTATCAAATTAGGTAATTTATTCGATATATATGTTATATATGTATATAAGAACCATTGAATCATGAGATAAATTTTTATAGGTCGTTGAATTTGTTTTTTATTCTCTATAAAGATATAGAAAAATAATGCGTTTTCGCTTAAAAAAAAAGACAAAAAAAGAAAAAAAAACAGAAAAAGAAAAAAAAGAAATAAATGAAGTATCGACGATCTTGATATATCTCTAAAAACAAAACAAAACAAAACAAAACAAAAATAAAGATTTCGAAGAATATTCTTCTTCTTCAAACATTATAACTTTTTTCAGAGAGTTCTTTTTTTTTTATACATTCATGAGTGGTGAAGATATTTAAATGTTTCCATTAAGTGCTGTACCTTGTGTGTGTGTGTATATATATATTTTCTTTTTCTTGGGAAAACTGCATTAAAATTTATTGTATGAAAGGCCTTGTAAAATGTTGCAACTTTTTGCATAAAAAAGTATCATGAAAGTTTTAATCGCATACTGAAGTTCATATTGATATGATCTACTTAATCCGCCCAATTACTGTTCCAAATGAGTCCAAGAAATTAATAAAAGCCTAAATGCATTATATAAATGCAACTTAATACTGGTATCAAATAATTAACCGTCAATTTGAGAGGAATCAACTAAATATTGAACAATGTATATTTTCTATGATCACATTACGGCTTGTGATTTTATATATATATATATATACAGCTTGTTATAAAGACATTATCACATTTTCATTTTTCTTGAAAACTTATATTGTATAATTTTGTATTAACTTACTCGTGGGAATGCTATTAGGCATTCATTTTTCTATATTTGCTATAATAACAAATAATAATAATGATAATAATCAATATTAATATAATATTAATAATAAAATAATAAATATTAATCACACATTGTACTTCATATTTTAAGGGTATTAAATTCGGGTCCTTGGAATGTTTCTATGTATGAGAGTCTGAGGTTTAATGCAAAGTCTGTAGTCACCATGTTCGACTAAAGGAGTTAAATTGCTTGCAAATAAAAAATTCAGCGCGAGTACTTCACGAAGAAATATATATATATATATATATATATATATATATATATATTTAAGTAAATAAAATAATGCACTAGAAATCAAAGTATAACACCAAATATACAATGTATAATTACTTGTTATATGGCTATAAGACTTTGGAAGATCTTTTTTAGAGAATTTCTTTAATGCACATTAAAAACGAGCATGCGTGGCTAATGCAAGTCGTAATTATAAACAAATATTTGTACAAAATTCTTTATTGTAAATTAATTTTTCTACTCTTCAATAATCTTTCAATTTAGCAAGTCTATGTTTTCTATTATCGACTTAAGCACCATTGTATATATGAATTTAAAATTGTTTAAACTCTAACATTTAAATGTGTTAAATTTTAAAAGTAAATCATTTGTGGTTTTGTTCAATGTAACTTTTCATAGAATACAATCATTTTATTATTTCTTCTTTTTCTTATAACGGAAAACAAATATTATTCTCATTATACACACATACATACATACATATATATATATATATATATATATATATATATATATATATAGTGCAGTTAAAAAACAAGATATTTGTTTAAACATACGTGCATTCATAGATTCTTACGATCATAAAAAATGCTGAATACTTTGTTATTTGTTACTGCATTATTCTACGAGATTTGCCACACGATTAAAATGGATTTTCTTTCATAACAATAATATTTAATATCTACCGTGGAATTTGCATTTGTAAAGAAAAGAAAAATTAAATAAATGCAAATATCTTTTGGTATCCCTTTTTAAGAGTGATTCTTTAACAAGAAACTTTTCGAAATCATAAATCTTGAAATCAGTTCAAAAGGTGAATTATTGCATATGGTATTAAAAATATGATTTCGGTATTATAAATGTAAAAATGATATGTGATAAGTGACTATTAAGTTAGAGAATTAAAATGTTATGAATAGTTGCAGTGACTATTGGATGATGTAATTTCAATCATGTTTATGTATTTCTCTTAACAAAAAAATTATAAACAGATATAGTTGATAGTGATGTATGAACATCGTCGTTTAATGTATATTTTTCACTCAATTCTATCAATTAAATTATTAAAGATAAATGAAGAGGAATAGTATTTTGACATTGAAAGTACACGTTTTTTTTTTTTTAATGTTTATTATAACAAATTTAATGTTTATGTTAAAACAGATATATCATATTTTTTTATTTCATCAGGATGTTTGCCTAATTCGATAAATTTGACGTGTACCTTCAATTTTACTAGTGCTTCCTTCAATGATAACCAAATCTATAAGTACGATCAAGTATAAAAAATAAATACGACCGTTGTCGTTGATAATTGTACATAATTTCTAATAATGTATACTCTTTATGTACGTATTATGCAACGTATGATAAGATATTTGAACAAAAAAGTAAAACAAGAAAAAACGATAAATAGAAATAATTGTTTTGCAAAAGTGATTAGACTTATATATTATGTCAAGGAAGAAAAAAGCTGTAATTAGAATTAGATCGTTTGCTTATGTATTATATTTCTTATTTTATAATAAGTTTAGGGTCGAAGTAACAAATGTAATCCGTTGTAAC
Organism: Vespula pensylvanica; assembly: GCF_014466175.1. Classification (NCBI taxonomy): domain Eukaryota; kingdom Metazoa; phylum Arthropoda; class Insecta; order Hymenoptera; family Vespidae; genus Vespula; species Vespula pensylvanica. The sequence continues at coordinate 8,004,310 of NC_057692.1, forward strand.
ATAGACTCTTATTGTTTATTGATTGCTCATGATCAAGGCGTAATTAAGTTTGATATAATTATTAATACTTATATTGTAATGATATCATTTACTTTCATGGTAATAATGCGTTATTAAGACATAGCATGATAATAATAATAATAATAATAATAATAATAATATAATAATAATAATAATAATAATAAGAGTAATAATAGTAATAATAATAAATAAATAAATAATAATAATAATAAATATTTTAATGCTAGTTTTTTTTAGCTTTCCATTAAGAATATAAATTCCTTGTTATGCAGAAAGAAAAAAAAACAAGTCATTTTGAAGGTCTGAGATATCTCATACTTATTACATTTTATCATTGATAAACAAATATTAATATTAATAATATTCTATTTCATATGGAACACATAAAATATGATAAAGGTTGTTCATCATCCTTGATTTTATAATGGTTTGTATCAAGAATGAATTTAGGCATAATTCTTGATCAATTTTGATGAAAAAGATTTTATTTTAAAGATAAAGATTCAAGCAAAAGTTTGTTAAAAAGCTTTATCTTGTTTGAAAGAAATCGTGTTAAAAACGGTATTTTTTTCAAGTATATATACTTATATATTATTTTTATAATGATAAAAATATAAATTCATTTCCACACTATCTATAAGGTAGAACTTCCAACAGTATTCTTTTGTGGTTTTCCCTGTAGGAATGGTTCATTTGATATTGTTATTATTATAATAATATTATATAATATAATAATGATTAATGATAAGAAGAAGAAGAAGTAGAGAAAGAAATATATATATATATATATATATATATATATATATATTTATATGAAATAATATTTAATATATAAGTATTCTCTAATTATTATTTTTCACAAAATATTTGTCAAAATCGTATTTTTGGTCGCAAATTATATTTTACATCATTATGTATATATCAATTATATTTATTATTCTTTATGCATTTATATCGTAAAAATAAATGCGTTTTTCCTAGCACGTACTCATCAAAAGAAATCAATGAACATGAGAGACTGAAAGGTGTAAGTTCACACCTATTAATGCTACATACTTCATCACACTATTATTGTATACGTGTGAGAAAGCTATATATACACAAGTTATTCACTGATACGATAGACACATGGCAGAGATAGTTTTAATTCATATTTTGTCCATACTTGTCGCTGATCACATGCTTCGAGCGAAAGTTGATGAACAATCTTAAAACGTGAGATAATTTGCTTTGTTATTACAATCATAAATTAGGACATAAGAAAAATCACCATTTTCACATCCTTATCAGAATATGTATCTTATCATTTAGCAAAGATATTTAGGTTTTTGAGTTATGTTGATACGTGGATATATTCAAACTTGATTTGCGGTTTCCCTTAACTTATCGTTAGTATTGTTTTTTCCGTTGTCAATAAATTCTAAAACATATAAAAAGAGGATGGCACATAAATTGACCTCAGTATCTATGAAAAATAGTTGGCGTATTGTATCGTATAGTAGAGACAAAAGTTAAAATCAATGGTTATTTAGAAGTTTTGAAAATTTATCATCAAACAAGTATTTCATTTCGTTGAAATAAGAAAGAAAATATATTACAGTTATAACATTATTATAAAAGAATAATTAAAATTTTCTACTTCTTTATTTTTAATAATTGACTAGAAATAAAAAAACATCGACCATCTCCAAGTTCTTATCTAATAGTTTAGTAAGAAAACAGTAAGTAGAAAACGTTTTAAATATAATTATTGTATATAGCTTTATAACCTTCAAAAAGAATACTTTTCTCAAAAATTTCGTTTACAATTATATTAATATCTACTATAAGCAAAAATATATATTGGTACATGATATTTGTTAATGATAGAATAGAAATATATTGTTAAAAATTTTCTTTTTTATTTTTTACCGACTGTTCTCACGATAGATCACATTCACGTATATTTTTATTACGAATGTGTAGATGGCGCAGAGTGTTAACAAAAAAGTATGCATAGTTGGCGCAGGCGCAGCTGGCTTATGTGCGGCCAGACATTTGGCGGGAGATACGAATATCGAAACGACGGTATTCGAACAAACTGGTGACATTGGTGGTACTTGGGTATATAATGATCGAATTGGTTTAAACGAAAATGGTTTACCAATTCATTCGAGCATGTATCAGAATTTAAGGTTGTCAAATAATATATCTCGTTTTATTATTATTATCATTATTATTATTATTATCAACGATATATACAAAGTAATTTTTTTAGAACAAATTTACCTGCAAAAATCATGAATTTTCCTGATTATATAAGAATGAATGCAGAAGAACCATGTTGTATATCTCATAATGAAATTTTATCTTATTTACATAATTACACAGAATACTTTCAACTACGTAGGTACATACAGGTGATCGATCATATATTATTTTCTTTTTAACGTATATAAAATTTTTCAAAAACTCGAAACATTGAATATTGTTATATACATATATATATAATTACTGTAGTTTTACGTAAAAGTTGAAAATATACGTCCAATTAAATTGGATAATAGCAACGAGGAGAAATGGTTGGTACGTGTTAAACATTTAAGTACTCAACGTACGGAGGAACATCGATTCGACGCAGTTATGATTTGTAATGGGTACATTTTATTTTCTATATCATTTTTATAGGAACTTTTTATAGAAGCACTTAATCGTTTGTTTTGTCTTCTATTTTTTCAGACATTATTTCGAACCATATATGCCTGCTATAAAAGGTATGGACACTTTTCCAGGTATAGTGACGCATAGTCATTCATACAGAAAACCAGAAGAATTTAAAGATAAAATTGTATTAATTTTGGGTGCTGCATCTTCTGGTGTCGATATTGGAATTGATTTAACTGATCATTCCTCTACCGTTTATTTGAGTCATAATCAAGAAAGGTATTAAAATTATTAATTTTATTTTTTTTTGTATATACATATACATATATATATATATATGTGTGTGTGTGTATATATATTTTTTCTTTTATTTACATGTATAGATTCACGAGCGTATTTCCACCTAACATGATACAAGTCGTTGGAGTTGACAGATTGGAAGGAACGAAATGTTTCCTGAAAGATGGAACTTCTGTTAACATTGACGTATTTCTTTATTGTACTGGATACCAATACAGTTTTCCTTTCTTAGACGAAAGTTGTGACGTCAGAGTCGATGATAATTACGTAACGCCGTTGTATAAGCATCTTATTAATATAGAACATCAAACAATGGCTATTATTGGTATACCTTCTCAAATTGTACCTTTTCCTATGTTTCATATGCAGGTATAAATATCTATTTCTCTAAAGATATTTTTCATATTTTTTTTCTCTTTCTTTTTTTTTTTTTATTTTAATAATAATGTTGTTATCTTTTAATTCAACATTTGCAATCAGTCGAAAGAAGAACGTATAAAAGAAAAAAGAATTTTTTCTATAGATACAATATTTCTTGAGTCTTTTAAAAAATCGTCTTGTTTTACCTTCGAAATCTCAAATGCTCGAAGATTCGAAATTGAAAGCCTCGAAGAAAAGACACGCACATAAGATGATGACCGAGCAATGGGAATATAACGATTCGTTGGCAGACGCAGGCGGATTTGATCGACTTCCACAATTTTATAAAGCTGGTTATGTTGCATGGCATTCACAGAGAAAGGCTAATCTTTTGCGTTATAAATACGCTAAGTTTGTTATATCCGAGGATGGGAAAAATGTGGAACTCGCTTTATCTAATTGACAATATTAAAGAATCGTAAAATTATGCGTATGTGTATATATATATATATATATGAATATATATAATATAAAATAATATAATACATATATAAATATATATATAATATAATATATATAAATATATAAATATATATAATATAATACATATATATACGTATATAATTTATAATATGTATATATATTTATAAAGCACCAATAACTTTGGTAAATATGTGTATCAATAAATATATTCTTTGAGATCATCGACATAGATAATAGTATTTTATTTTACTTTCATCAAATTTCGTATTAATCCTTTTCAATTTGTTTCTTTATCCAATCACGAAGTAGAATAGCATCAGTATAAACACCTGGCTTACCTGCTTCTGCACATCCATCACCCCATGATGTTACACCGATTAAAACATGATCCATGTTGACTATTGGTCCACCTGAATCACCCTAAGTGTAAACAATATAACACATTATAATTATCGTTCGAATACTCCTACTTAACTAAAATTATTATATTATTATTCTTACTTTACAAGCATCCTTTCCTCCATTACGAAATCCATAACATACTTGAGTCTCAACTATTTTTTGTTCATTTGCATAATCTTTTTCACATTCGTCTCTCTGTACTTTTGGTAATAAAACAAATTGTAATTGTCTCGAGAGAACCGGATCAAAATCCTTGTAATTATAAATCATATTGAACATTATTAGGAATATTTATAAACAATTGGATGTATCGAACGAAATGTTTATTGTTACTGTTTTCTTACCAGGAAATATCCCCAACCAGCTATCAAGCCAAAATCACTGTCAGTCGATTCATTCTTCGCTATTGTTAATGACTGTGTACTATTATCATACTTGAAAGGTGGGTTCACTTTTAACACCGCGATATCGTAATCGTTTGTATCAGGATTATAATTTTCATGCACAGTTATTTTCGTCACATTATGAATGATACCACCTTCGTCTTCGTAAGAAGATCCGCTACGAACTTGGACATCGTGTATACGTCCGACGACTCTACAAGTGAATATTTATTTTAATATGTCTTCTTTTATTTATTTATTTATTTATTTATTTATTTATTTATTTATGTCATTATTCAAACTTACTCTTGGGCACAATGTCCCGCTGTTACAACCGAATATTCGTCGAGAATACCACCACCACACATGTGTTGTCCTTTCAGCATGATCGAGATCTAAATGAAATTATTCGATTAATGAATCAATCAAATTAACAATGTTTTTGTTTATACATTTTAATGTTTGTTTATAATACTTTTATTAAGTTTATGATATCTTACCATGAATGGAATTGACGTAATATTTATAAATGCACCTCCAACAATTCTATTCGCTGATCGAAGATTCATTTTCTATTAGTAATATAAAATTGTAATATATACAAAAGTATGTTTTACGATTTATTGCTGTTATTATTACGAAGAAGAGAGAAAGACTCGAAGCGTTTAAATGATATTTTTTTAAAGAAGCTCCGATGGATTTTAATATTGTTTTAAAGCATAAGCAAATTTATACAAAAATATTATCTTTTTCTTGATAGTTATATACTTTCAGTAAACAATTTTAGCGATAAAATTACAATATTTTGACGACAATAACCCTGACGTTGCTTTTTTTCCTCAAAATGTGACCTTTAACAATTCTTAAGTTTGATAACAATAATATGTATAATTTCGATCTTTTTTACAAGTAGTTGATTTGAATTCGATAAAACTGTAGTAACGTATTATCGAAACTTATTTATCATTGTAATTATTGTTTTCATATATATCTATATAATTGTTTATATAATCTACAAACATATAAATGCACTTTTTTTATTAATTTAAAGAGAAAATTAATTATTATGATTATAATAAATCCTACCGTTTTCAGATTTGTCCTAAAGATGTCGGTTTAGGTTACATTACGATCAAATCGAAAAGTTAAAATACAATTTTTTAATGTCGTAAATAAATAAAAATAAATAGATATTATTGAACGAATGACACGATTATGTATTAGAAGCAATAAATATTACGATAAAATAATCAAAAATTTCCAACGTAAAGAAGAAAGAAAACTGTGAAATATTTCAAAAAGATAACGTATACTTATTTGCTAACAAAAAAAGAAAAAAGAAAAGAAGAGAAAAGAACAAAAAAATATAAGATAAATTATTTGAAAGTATATATTATTTAGATCACATTTTACGTGATATTTATTAAAAAATATTCAAATAGGAATATAGGAAGGATCGTCTAACGTTTAAGAAGAAGAAGAACAAGAAGAAGAAGAAGAAGAAGAAGAAAGGACGACGGTTGGTCGAATGACGACATTTTAGTATAAGTTTTGGTCGAAGGGTGGCGGTGATGTAGTTGAACCACCGTCGACGAAACTACCCTCAGTCTGAAAGACACCGCGGAGCTTCGCGGACGCGCGCGCGCCCCCTTCTCGTGTGTGTGTGTGCTGTGTGCGCGCGCGTGCGTGCGTGCATGCGTACGTACGTGTGTGCGTGCGAAACAGGCTACAAGGGAAGAAAAAGAGAAGAAGAAGGGGAAATGAAAGAAGAGAGATAGGATTGTTACAGAGAATAAGACATTTGACGTAATGCGCAAATAACGCGTGTATTTTCATTCGCGTGAAAAAACGTACGAGACAAATTTTTATCTTCGTGTTAGAAAATCTTTTACGTGTGAGAGAGATGGAAAGGAGAGGTTCTAAATTGCTAAAGAAAACAATATTTGGGGATTAGAAAAGGGAACAAAGAGATACGACGTTTATCGTGGCCTCTAGGTCGAGACAGAAAGAAATAGCAAAGGAGAGAGAGAGAGAGAGAGAGAGAGGGAGGGAAGGAGGGAGGGAGGGCGAAAAGAGGGTCAGAGTCAGCGATCTCTTTTGATCGTTTGCCAGGAACTCTTCCGAGTGACATAACGCGCGAGCATAGCAAAGGAATCACACGTTCGTACTCGAACCTTCTTCGGTAATCTCTTTGTAAACGAAAGAAAGAGAGAGAGAGAGAGAGAGAGAGAGAGAGAGAGAGAGAGAGAGAGAGAGAGAGAGAGAAAGAGAAAGAGAGAGATAAATAGAAATAGATAAAATAATACGAAGAATGAACAGTGAAGAAAAAAAGGATAAATTATATCGGTAAGATTCTCCTCTCACCCGTCGTCATTTTTCTTTTCTTCCTTAAAAATTTTTAGTTGATCTACATCTGTCTCTCTTCTACTCTCTGTTGTCCAATGAACAACTATCATTACCAGGATCGAACGTCACACGCGATCGCGTAACCGCGTGGAATTGGCTACTAAATTCGCGCGATTGAATCGAGCGTGATGATTGGTTATTCGTTAATCGTCGTCATTGTCATTGGTGCGTTTTCTCTTTCGACTAAGTATTAATCACTTTTGACGGGATCGTATGTAGTACGTAGTACGAGAAGAAGAAAAAAAAAAAAGAGAATTTCCTCGTCGGTTTTTCCTATCGAAACGATCAATTTTGTGGAAATCAAGAAGATCGACAGTCTTTCTCTACCGAACGGATGGACTTGGAAAAATCGAAGACGAACGGATGACGACGTGAACAATGGTAAGTCCAATGAGTTACAAGAGAGGGTTCGCCATTTTAACTTTCTTTATCTTTTCGACAATACGATTTTACGTTTCGCGTCCTTTATATTCTATATTTATAATGTAAAAAATATTCTATATACATTTTTCATTGATGCGTAGCTAAATTTTGTAAACGAGAATTACTTCGAAATCTTCGTCGTTTACGGCCAATGTAAATTTGAGGTTACGCTTTGCCAACATCGTTGAAATTTGAAGTTCTTAGAATAGCGCCAAATGTTGTACCGTTTTATATTCTAATGCGTAAAATTTCAATCTTTTGTCTTTGATTCAATATTATGACGTACGCTGTACGTGTCTACATACATACGTACATACATACATACATACATACATACTTATATATATATATATATATATATATATATATATATATATATATAAAACCATGTGAATGAAATTTCGTTAGCAAATATCGATCTTTTTTGTCTTTTTTTTTTTTTCTTTTTCTCCTCCAACGTTTCATTGAGCTTATCGAGATATAACTTGTCAAAATAACAATGGTATTTTAACATTCTAATTCGAGACAATTTCGTCATACTATTTCGAAACATCAAACATCTCAAACAGAGAAATCTCAAACAGAGAAGTATGCATTTAAATGGTTTTAAGTATTACAATAGAATACGTCGATCTTCGTAATGAATAAATTCGTTGTTAATGGAACATTTTTGTGCATATATGCCAAGACAAAATATAGGGAGAGAGAAAGAGAGAGGAAGAAGAGGTTAGGCTTTTAGTGCGCGCGAAGTTCTTTGCTATGTTTATCAAAGCGACAACAGAACGCTCTTAAAAGTACGAACTTTTTGTTGCCGCATTTATGAGAGATTGAAAAGAAAAGGAAAATAAAAAGAATAGAAAGAGAGGAAAGTATAATAAAAAAAAAAAAAAAGAAAATAATAATAATAATAATAATAAAATAGAAAGAGAATAAACGAGCTCACGCGATTCTAGAATCGATCCCTTGCATTTGTGAGAGAGTATATGTACGTGTAAATGTTATACTATATTGCGTGCGTGTGTACATGCCTATATGTGAGACTGTAATCCGATTGTCGCGAAGCGAGTCGAACGTGTACATACGATTGTTGAGAGAGCGTGTTAAAAACGATTGGCTTTTTATTTAAGTATACGCAAAGCTTAGGCTAGTTAGATCGTCCGAGCTTAATCTTCTTATTTCCCGTTTTAGAAATTAGAATTTAATGTTATTTTCTCTCTTGTGCGTACGCGTGCGCACATACACATATATACATATACACATAGACACAGAAAGAGGGGGAAGAGAAAAAGGTAACACGTACATACACATATTCACAAATGTACACCCATATGTGTAGATACATACATTTACGTTTCGTAAAATCCTCTCTGTACCGTTCCGTTTCTCTTCGATCCAACATGCGTACTGGTCGTTCTATTTATTTCTCCCACGTTTTGGCAGTAAACTCGAAAGCATAGGCGTACGAATGAAACGAATTTGTCGTTGTTGAAATTATTATTATATTTCTCATTTTTGTTTCCTTTTTTTTTGTTCTTTGCTTTCTTCTTTTTTTATTTTTCATTTTCATTTTCATTTACATTTACATTTTTAAACCTTCGTATCACGTAAAAATTTAAAAGGACGAAGGACACGAGCATTATTACTCTGTAAAAATGTATGAATTTCATTCATTCGTTTGTTCATTCATTCATTCATTCATTCATTCATTCATTCATTCATTCACTTATTTACTTACATATTTATTATTACTGTTTATTTTATCCACGTTTTTATCCAAATTTTCATTCCAATTCTAACAAGCCAAATAATGAAAGTTACTGCGATTTATTTACTACTTTCCTCTACGTAAGATACTCGAACAGATATTCGCTTGACACCATTCTTCGTTTATTCAATTATTTCGACGTTGTGCAAAACTCATTTGCACTTTGGTCGATAGTATGGCCTTCGTTCAATGCATAAAATATTCATGTCGCTATCTATCTATATTTGTATTACCATCGTACCGATCGTCTACGCGTTTACTGTTCTTTGCAATGTGTATATATGTATGTCTGTTTACACATTGATGTACGATTATAATATTCATTATTATAATTATTATTATTGCTGTTTTTGTTAATATTATTGTTGTTGTTGTTATTATTATTATTATTATTATTATTATTATTATTATTATTATTATTATTATTATTATTATTATTATTATTAGATCATTCATTCGATTTTCTTTCATAATTGAACTTATTCATCTTATTACTTTCATTCGATAATCCTTTCACGTTTCTTTCATTTCTTATTCATTCTTCTACACTTTTTTTTTTTGATTTACTTATTTATCTATCTTTATAAATTTTATAATTACTCGTAACAGTATTAAGTTCGTTTATTTTCAAGAACAACTCACTTCTAAGCACTTTGTAAGCATAACTTTAAGTAAGTACTTACTTTGCGGCTTTTCTTTCGGTTTAACTATCGTCAATTTGACTTTCTTTTTCTCATAAAATTGCTAGAGGTATTGGTAAATCGATCTCTCTTTTTGTCTTTCATTTTTTCTCTTTTCTGAAAATATTTACGGGGTGGCTTACGTTACATTTATTTATATAGGGCGAGTTGAAAGTGCTTAGGTGAGTCAAAAGTTTTTAGATAATTTTAAAAATCAATTACTTTTTAACGAGACTTTTTACACTTTTTTTGTTAGACTTGTAGTTTTACAATCTGAAAAAAAAATAGAGCTTAGAAAGTTTCGGAAAGAAGTAATTGATTTTTAAGATCACTTAGGAATTTTTGGCTCATCCTGTATTAGTTCTTTTTCATAAAATCTACATGTATACTCTTTCTATATAGATATCTTTTCTTTCGTTTATGAATTTAATTTCCCAGTCTTTCGTTTACTTTCAAATACAGCTAATTTTGACGTTTCATTTGTATCGAAAGGAACGTAAAATCACAGATTAAATCGCTATATTTTTCAGGAACAACTTTCGAATCTCGTTCGATGTAAAACCACTTCTATTTGTTTGATTAGATTTTTTTTTTAATTAATCTTTTGTAAAATATGAAAAAAAAAATATTTTTTATTTTTATTAATTAAATATTTTGTCAAATAAATAATCAGTATAAATATTTTGATTAATATTAATAATCTCAGGGTTGTGTAAGTATTGCGTCATATTACGTATTAATATTTTATTATAAATACTGATTATTTATTTATTTAAAATACTGATTCAATAAATAACAACCGATGCAAAAGGTGCATGTTACGTTAAAATATAAGGTAAATATAATGTTTAGTATCATCCAGTAGGACGGTTATATTAGTTAGTTAAACAACGAGACATCCTTTTTGGACATGTTTCCTCTTCAGTTAGCTCATACACTCGTGCAACTCGACTGTTTTGCTCCGTTGTAATCCGATTTGTATAAAACATGTTTCACTAAATGTTAATTAACCTTTTGAAGAGTAGATTTTCCTAGTTCTAAACTAATACTAAACTAATTTATGAGATGTTATACAATTAACGATGACAGTTTTACATGCAACAAGCATCCTTGCAAATAATAATTTTCTAAATACTAAGATCAAATGCATGTAGTTTATAAGGACAGTGATATTAGGCTAATTAGTAAATAATGTTGGAATTTTCAGTATTTTATATGGTATACAACATTTTTTTTTTACTAAAAATTCTTATATTATTTATTAACTGATTCAATAATAGAATATTTAGTTGTCTATTGCACTTTTTAGCTTTTGTTCAATTTAATAAAAAGAATAATTCTTTTATATATATCAAATTTTTATAAAAATGTTAGAAAATTATTTATAATAAATTTAATGAGCCAACACTTCTTCTTTATAAACAAAATATTTGTCCTCGAGTTTGACTACTTTTCTTTTAATTTATTTCGGCATGAAATTCAAAATTTACACATTTAATCTCGCATATTATTCGAAGGATTAATTATGATTATCATTGTTATTTTCTGCTTTGAATTAAAAAATGCTAAAAGAAAGAGGAAAAGCTTAAACAAATTTTTGGTCCTTGACGAAATATAATCAAGGGATACGTAATTCACAAGATAATAATGTATCACAATTTTCCATAAAAACACATTAGGAAGAGTTATCAAGTGAGACAAACCCTTGTACAGTTGCTCACACTCGTTGTGGTCAAATCTGGCACAAATGTTTCCCTTGGTAAGGCTATAATACTAACACCATTCGGATTCTAACATAAGTAACGTTATGAAGACAAAGATGTTGAAGAGCTTTTTCGTTTATGTCGTGCTAACTCGAAGACTTCGAAGAACACCTCCTATTTTACGAGATTATATATATAATCATTATATATATATTTTTTTTATTAATCCTCTGTAAACATATAACATTGAAGTATATTTCTTTCGGATCCTTTTTTTATCTTTTTTGTTAAAAAATTATCTAATTGTTCGTATATGATTTGTATAAGATAGATTAATGTTTGTTAAATATTAATTATAATATAATTAGTATAATGCAATGATAATATTAACCATCATAAGTTATATCATAAATTTTGAATTATATAAATTTGTAATATTTATCTAATATATTATTTCTATTTAGATTTTTATGAACATTACATTTGATGTATCTTTTTATTAATATATATAATAATATAGTAATAATAAATAATATAAGTTATGTCATAAATTTTGAATATTTGTGATACTCTCGATATATTTTGTCCAAATTCAAATTTGTTTCTTGTAATAATACAGTGATAATTACCGTTATATAAATTATACTATAAATTTCACATTGTATATGAAATGTCTTTTGAAGACATAAAAAGATGATGTAACACAGAACTCAAAATCGATTATCTATTATCGATCATTTAAACATTATTCGTATCAATGGATATATTTTGTAATTATTTTAGATGTTTAATTATCAAGAATGTACATATATCAACGATATTTATCAATCATCGATTTTCTATTCACTCACAAATCAACAAAATTTTTCATATAATTCGTATCGTGTCCACGCTGTTGATGGGAATGATGCTTTGTTTATTTTTCGTATTTTCTTTGTAACGATTATCGAATGAACGAACGAACAAACGAACGATCGTAACATCCGAAACGATCGTTACGTTGGTTTATTACAGTAGAGCTTACTTTTGGATATCGTTGGGAATGGATCACCAGGTATAAAGTCTATAATTACTTAACTATTGGTGCTTTGAATAGGATTATTTAATCGTTATATGAATGATTAAGCACGACGAGATTTCATGATGTACGTGAACATATCTTTATATTATCTATGTTGATATGTATGTGTCTTTATATATATATATATTTAAAAAAAATATTACGTCATTAAAATAATTAGAATTTTATTTGCTTAAGAAATTCAATATTTAAAATTGAAATTAATTAATGAAGTTAATTGAAAAAGATCTAAAAAGAAAAAAATATATATATGATAGGGAAAAGATATAGTATTACTTATACCACGCCATATAATTATCCTATATGTTAAATGTTAAGAGTTATATTTAAAATATATAAAAAAAATTTCGTATGCGAAGTAACAATTTTAAAATCCTTATAGAATGAAATAAAATGTAAAAAATAGAGATACGTAAATATTGCATGGTATTATAGAAGACTCATTTCACAGATATTGTCATACATTGATATATTTTGTTAATAAATCTTAGAGTAATCCTCTGTGATGTAACACTTTATCTTCGTTGTCCGTCGAGGGACAATCTGCTTACAGTATTTTCACGAGAATGGACTGACGTTCGATCGATCTCGCGACTAACTCTCACAGATAACTTCGTTAATAGTAATTGCAGGAGGGTTAATGCAACGATATCGTTGCCATTTAAAAGCCATTACCTTACTTACTCCATAGATACATAAAACATATATATGTACGCGTTTAGCAAGAGATGAAAGATGATGGATTATTGACCGAGATTATTTCCATGCTGACATGTTTATTTTATTTCATTTTCTTTTTTATTTAATAATTAATATTTCGACGATAGAAAAAATGAGTAAAGAAAAAAGAAAGGAAAAAAAAAAAATAAAATAAAATAAAAGAAAGAAAGAAAGATCAAAGAAATTTTTCATTAGCTAAACAAGCAAGATGGCTGATATCATTCTGTATTCCGATTATGCGTTTTTAATCTAATTAGAAAAACGTATTTAGTTAATTAATTCGACGGTGAGATTTAAAATCTGCTATTAGTTAAGAATTAAAATAAGAGAGAGACAGAGAGAGAGAGAGAGAGAGAGAGAGAGAGAGAGAGAGAGAGAGAGAGAGAGAGAGAGAAAGAAATGCGATAAAAGCAGATATCTCTCTGTGTGTAGCATATAAATAAATTCTCTCTGGGCACGGAAAGCAGCATGAGATGAGAAAATTTCCGGGTAAGATAATGAACACGTTTATTTAGAAAGAATCGTGATTTGCTCGTTAATCCATTAAAATAACTTTCGTGATTGAAATGAAACGCTCGATGTCGACTATATACGTTAAATCGACACACGATATAAAATATAACATTAAGAAACTTATTATTAATTATTATTGATATTCCAGCATCTCATTATTTTTCTTTTTTCTATTTTTTCTTTTTCTTATTTCTTCTTCTTCTTCTTTTTTTTTTTAAATTACTTAGATCTGATTTTATAGTATATTACTTAGGTGATATAAGAATTGATAGAGTTTCGAATGAAATATTTATGAGAGAAGATTGTTGAAGTAAAGAGTTAGTGAAGAAGAACAATGTTAGTAATATCAATATCAGTGATAGCATCAGTAATATCAACAGTAGTAGTGGTAAAAGCAATATTACGTACTAGTGTTATTAATGCGCAACAACAATGGTGTAATACTTGCAGTAGGACAGTGAAGATATTAGTTCACGGTAGAAACCGTAAAGATATCAATAGCAGCATCAGGAGTAGTTGTAGTAGTAGTAGTAGTAGTAGTAGTAGTAGTAGTAGTAGTAGTAGTAGTACCGTGTCATCCCTAATTTGGCGAACGTCGAGATTTCGTATTTGACATAATTGGCAAGGAAATATATTCAAAGTGTTGACGTCATTGTATGTAAAGTAGTTCATATCGAATTACCACGACTCATCTCTTGTTATTAAGTTTGATCAAAAAAATAAGAAAGAAAAAGAATACAAAGTTGAAAAATTGAACAAACATGAAAGAAAGTGTATATAAATAACACAAAAAATTAAGTTTTTTATCGTTTAAAATATCATTCCTATCGTTTTCTAAACTTCTTATAAAAAAAGGGGGAAAAGAATCAAGAAATTGAGAAATTAGATTAAAATGAAAGAAAGTATATATACATATATATATATATATATATATATATATATATATATATCTAAATATTTATGTAAGCATTATATTTCATAGTTTTCATGGGATATGCGTTAATGCAACGCATGGTACGGGGTCAAAAGTTCACCCAAAGCGAGTGACCGCGTGGCTCCATACGAATTCACTGGAAAGTTAAAAGATAAAATTCATCTGACTGCTTTGAGAAGATCTATTTTTATTTTTCTTTTTTCATGCATAAATATATGTATATATATATATATATATATACACATATAAATAGGCGAAGACCATGTACATATTTATTTTCTTTTAACAACGTGGATTTTCACGTAACGTGCTGCAAACTAGGTAACGAAACTCATCCCCCGTTGAGAGAAAATTGATATTTTTTTAGGCCATGTGTTTTCGCCATGAACCTTTAGAAACTTTGACGAGTTAATCGAATTTCATAGATCGATGGTCTCATATTCGATCCATTAGATCGTATTATCTCGTCTAGATATATATATATATTTCCTTTGGATTTTTATTTTTTTTTCTACGATTTATTCTAGTCGATGATTTTCTTAATATATATATGTATGTATGTATGTATGTATGTATGTATGTATGTATGTATGTATGTATGTATGTATGTATGTATGAATGTTGTATGTATGTATGTATGTATGTATGTATGAATGTTGTATGTATGTATGTATGTATGTATGTATGTATGTATGTATGTATGTATGTATGTATGTATGTATGTATGTATGTGTGTATGTATGTATGTATGTATGTATGTATGTATGTAGGATTAATACAAACAAAATTCTGTATTATCGTATTTTCTTTAGAACCTTTATACTAAATATTCTCCTCCGAATAAACTCCGTTTATGTAGATACATTAGAGTTTGGCCTTCTTCGTTGAGTTCTCTAACATCTATTATACAAACGTACATGATTATATACATATATATGTATATGTATTCGTATATATATATGTGTGTGTGTATGTGTGTGTATATACCTATTCTACTTATCTCCACGTTTATAAAAGTGATCTAAAAATAAGTTATCGACTTGATTTTATTGGAAGAGTCGATTGTTTGTCTCCTCCTGGTTTTTTCTTGCATATTCTTCACTTCGTTTGACGAACCTTATTCATCGATTATATGTATATCGTGCTTTCTTTTAATCGAATAAGAAAGAAAAGTAGACGGACGAGATGGTTGGTCCATGAAAATCAATAAAGAGAGAGAGAGAAAGAGAGAGAGAGAGAGAGAGAGAGAGAGAGAGAGAGAGAGAGAGAGAGAGAGAGACTTTTATCGTGTCACAGTCTATTAAACGATAGCAATAGTAAAAGAGATATTTTCGTGCAAGACACCTCATATAGAAAAGAAAAAAAGAATGGAACAGATTTTAGCCGATAAAAAGAAAAATTTCTTTCATGCTAAGTGTTAACACAGAGATGTGAATCTGTGTTTATGTGTATGTGTTAAACTTCTCAAATTGTTCAGCCAAGAGCAATGGACATCTCTTCTCATCCTTCTTCTTCTTCTTCCTCTCTACGATCTAAAGATTCTTTCCTATTGCGGTATTCGTCGCGTTTGGCTGGCTTTCAAAAAGAGTTCCTATTAAGTCCCACCAAAGTCCATCTTTATACTTCTCAAATCGGACCCACTTTCTTCCTGTTCTTCTTTACTTCTTTTGGCAAGAGTAACGTACTTGACAAGTAGAGTTCATTCTTACGAAAGAAGCAAAAAAAAAATTTTTTTTTCACTATACTAGTATATCATACTAGTATCTTTTACTATAACTTATTTTCTACTAACTCGTTCACTAATTTCTGTCGTCAATGATCGTTCGATCATACTTTGTAGGATATAGTATAACATTGAGAAAAGTATATTAAAAATACAACACGGATTTTTTTTCATGTTACATTATCGTTACCATAAAATCGTTTCGGAGATAAACCTATATGACTAATGGGAATCTAGGAAATCACCTTTGGCAAGCATTTTCGATGCCTCCGGGGCCAAACCGAACATAAAACTTCATATATTTAACCTACTTGCGATTTTACGTCTTTCGTACGTGAATTCTTTCGTTCTCTTTCATCGTTTTGGAACGCTTATCAGTTTTTTTTTCTTTCCTTCTTTCTCAGAATAAATCCTTTGGTAAAATCGAAAAAACATGTATTTATTAAGTTGATTTTGTCTATCGATTGAAAAAAGAGAACAAGAAAAAAAGATCCTGTTTTAATTAACCATTAATTTCGAACTTACGAATTATCGAAGGTTTCGTTCTCTATCCCGTTAATTACATTAGATAATGATCCTTTCGATCGTTTTCTGAATTAACCCGCTATTTGTAGTCCCATTGATATTATTCAGACTCTATACATTCGAATGATTCGATTGTGTGATAACAAAGTGATAAAGAGGCCGGATATAACTTGAACAAACGTTTCCGATAACTTTATAATCGAGTTTGAAGGATTCTCGATCGTTAATTAACAACTCCAATATAATCTTTCTTATTTGACGATACTTTTCAAATCGATCTAAGGATCGTATTTATTTTCATTGTTGATTATCTTTTATACGAATTTATAATACAAGAATGTTTGCAAATAATTTGTAGTTTTAAATGGATTAATTGTTCTAATTGTACTTATCGTATGAATTAATGAAACGCTGGTTGGAAATACGGTTTCAAGGTAGGAAATTTAGTTAGTAAATTAGGACAGATTTGAATGTATTATATTTGGTGAGTTATGAATAAATTAAAAATTGAATTGTCTAATATTTTCATTTTTCATTAATATCATATGGAATACGGAAACTATACAAGTATAAACTTTGTACATGAAACATGAAGTACTGACTTATCGTTTATCTAAGTAGAATATACATAAGAATGTAGATCTATAGGAACGTGTTGCTACTCAAAAGCGTCTCGAAAGCCACTTGGAAGATCAAATACGTTAGTAAAACAGTTTCGAGAGTACGGTATGTGTGTGAGTGTGTGTATATATTTCCTGCATTTTTGATACTTTTCTAACATCATCGAACGAAAATCCATTCTCGTGAAGAGACGCGAGGAAAAAGGATGAAGTAAAAGGGAAAAAGGATTAAAAAGAAAAAATAAATATGTAGAAGAAAGAGAAAGAAGTTAAAAAAAGAAAAGAAGGCCAGAAAGCTTTGAAAGGGCACACGTTGGAAAAGTTTCGTGAAAAACATGAAATGAGAGCAGCACTACTTTCCCTTCCAATCGATTGACTCCCTTCCTTTGCTCTTTCCTGAACCGAGCCAATCGACAGAACCGATTGAAACGCAACGTGAGACGTATATATAGCTAGCCACTTGGATACCCACTTTCTATAAGCTAGATATATCTCATTTCGATCTTTTACCTTCAATAGAATTCATTCTTCTGTGGTAGAGTAGGTAGAATCGATAGACTCCAGGGGGTTGGTGGGTTATCATGAACTTAACTGCTATTTTAACCTTCATGCATTTATTTCGATTGTTAGGAATACATATGTATATCTAGAAAGTACATGAAACTCTTGCCTCACGAGTACTATCAAGTAGAAGTAATAGTACCTACGTATTACAAGAATTATCCAGTACTAGTCCATTTGACAAGAAAATAATAATGTTAAGAAACAAATAAAAGAAATATCATTGGTCGATCGATAAAATCGGTCCAGTATCGAATTTAAGCTTTTAACTTGGAATCGATCCAGTCGCGGTAAGCTGCTATCTCGGTGTAAACACCGGGATATCCTTTCTTCGCACATCCATTACCCCAAGAGACTATACCAGCTAATCGACCATCGATAGCAAGAGGACCACCAGAGTCACCTTGGCAAGCGTCCTTGCCACCTTGTGGGTAAGCTGCACAAATTTGTCCAGCTGGTACTCCACCGAACGAAATATAAGCATCGTTGCATTCTGCCTTCGAGACAACTGGAATGTTGACGATCTGAAGTTTATCCGAAGTTGTACCACCTTGATAAGTTACACCCCAGCCAGTGATCGTAGCTTTTACTCCAGGAACAGATTCTTCTTTTGCCTCGAACAAAGAAATTGGTTGACGTTTTTCATCGAGTTCGAATGGATCTGCTAGACGGATCAATGCCACGTCGTTTTGAGGGACACCATAGATGTTGGTGCTGAATTTCTCGTGTTTGATGATCTCTGCCACCTGTTATATTTATATTCGTTTAATTAAAAGATCATGACGAAATATTGAGAATCAAGTGAATGGATCGATCAATTTTCTCCTTTTTTTTTTTTTTCCTCTCAAACCTTGGTAATAAACGTACCTTATGTTTGCTACCTCCTGAACTCTTCGTAGTTGTCCCAGCACGTACAGTTATCGTTTCTGCTGAGTAGATCGCACAATGAGCTGCAGTAAGCACCCAGTTTTTATTAATGATGCTACCACCACAGAAACCAAAACCGTATGCTTGTAAAGACACTTGATAAGGTACTTCCTCGATGTCTACATCTGCACCACCGACGATGAAACCATTTGGCGTGTAAGGGTTCAAAGGTAGTTGCCTCGGAATAGGATCCGCTATAATATTTTATGTATAACGTTTCAATGAAGTTGCAAATTATTGCTCGGTAGAATATTTAAATAATGAATACCCATATTAATTCAGAATGTTAGTGTGTGTGTATGTCTATTACTCACCAACTGCAACAGCAATGAGGAAAACAATTGTTAATTGTGTGAACATGTTGACTTCTTTCGAATGTTTGATGTACTCGGTATCGTCTGACGTTTATTTATATGAAACTCGAATTTGCAATATAATGATTTCAGACAGAGATTACAATAGAATTTTCCAAACGGTTTTTTTTATGAAATCGATATATCTTGAACGTTTTGTATAATGTTAACTTGATTCATTCATTTACAAATACGATATAAATCCCCAGGTATATCTCGTAGACTGATAACGATTTTTTTCATCGAGGTTTGTCTCATCAATCAATAAAATTAATTATAATTCTTTTGTTAGAGATATTCTGTGTCGCTAATTCTCTGTGATAGAGGATTACGATAAATAAGATTTTTTAAGTCACCTTTGTTGTCGATCATACGCTTAAATCGAAATTTCTTTTCATGACCTTCCACAATATCGAACGGTATATACATATATACGTGTATGTGTGTGCGTATATTCATCTTTTTATTTTCTTCAAGATTTTTATTTGTCTTTACTTAACGAACTTGTATAAGCATTAAAAAATAAATCATCCAGAATTAAATATGGTATCTTTTTATCTTCTCTATATTTAATCATTCATTTAGATTTAAATCTTTGTTTCGTATGTTTGATTAAGAAAGGAAGGAGGTACGAATTACATGTACATTGCGATGAATATCTTTTATTAAAAATTTTTACACAATAATGAGATAAATTTGAGAATATAAAAGTGTATCGGTAATTTAAAAATGAGAATAAAATTATCTCTTTAATTATTTCTATGTATCCTATTTATAATGTTATATCTAGAATATATCGAATGCGTTAATATTTCTCGTCAGGTTTTCTAGATAATTCATCGACCAAGACGTGTGGCTTTTTGGAGAGAGATCAGCAATAGTGTATGCAGGTGGTCTCGTATTTAGCTTGGTCATTTAATCGGAAACGATTTACGCACGAGTCTATGTTTACAGACGTTCGTGAGGGAAAACGCAAACTCAAACATAGATAGCTACATATGTATTATAGATAGTCGTTAGTAGTAGTGATCGTAAGTGCGGCTTCTTCTCCTACAATTCGGTTACGTTCTATGTATATTTCTCTCGTTTACTCAAACGAAAACGTCGGTCCCCTTCTTCTTATCATTGGTTCGATCGCTCTTAATTTAACTTATCTGTTTAATTGCAGACGTGTCAGAAAGATGTACAGATGTAAACTTACGTTGTACGGAAGGGATAGAAAGGTATGAAGAAGGGAGGAAGAGAGAGAGAGAGAGAGAGAGAGAGAGAGAGAGAGAGAGAGAGAGAGAGAGAGAGAGAGAGAGACAGGACAACAAACAATAGGAAATTTACAATTCGAGATTAGTTATCTTAGTGATCCAGTCGTGATATTTGGAGATTTCGGTGTAAACACCGGGATATCCTTTAAGCGCACAACCATTACCCCAAGAAACTATACCAGCTTGGCGACCGTTTATGGTCAAAGGACCGCCAGAATCACCTTGGCAAGCATCCTTTCCACCTTGGGGATATGCCGCGCAGATTTGATTTTCACCTATACCACCGAATAATTTTTCATATGCTTCGTAACAATCGACTTTCTCGATGATTGGAATTGTCACTGTTTGTAGAAACTCCGGTATACCATGGTTTGTTTTACCCCAGCCAGTGATAATCGCGATACTTCCTGCTTCGACCTTTTCATCTCTCGAGAACAACGTTATCGATTTTTGCGTTTCGTTTTCTTCGATGGGTTTTGAAAGATGAAGAAGGGCGATGTCGTTCAATGGTACACCCTTAGGGGTAGATGAGAAGTTTTCGTGTCGATATATTCCTGATACAATATGGACGCTACCACCGGAAGTAGATTTATCCGATCCAGTACGAACGCTATAATGGGATAAGGGTTTCCCAGCGCAATGCCCAGCCGTGAGAATCCATTCGTTATTGATTATGCTTCCGCCACAGTAATGTGAGCCTAAGTTTAGAATACTAACTTGATAAGGGACTTCTATAATCTTTGTATTTTCTCCGCCAATTATACGTCCCTCTGGAAATATTCGGCCCATTATCCTTGGCAAATCGCTTGGCACGGCTGTGAGAACAATTTGTTTTTTTTAATTTGTTAGTATCTTTTGTTCTTTTTTTTTTCTTTCTTTTTCCTTATTTTTTTTCTTTTTTTTTCTTTTTTTTTTTTTTTATTTGGATTTCATCGATTATTCCAAGTTCTAAATTATTTGTTTCGTTTCACTAGTTTGAAATCCAATCACGAATCGATTAATCACGCAAGACGTAGAAAGAATTCGTGTTGGAGAGAAGCTGGCTTATCAAAGAACGGGAATGAATCGTTGAGATCGCGATAAGTTTTTCTCACGATTCAACTAGTTTCGTTTTACTTTCGTAACCAGAGATTATACTTTCTCCGTCTCTCTCTCTCTCTCTCTCTCTCTTTTTTTCTCTTTATCTTTATATACTATGCTCAAGATCTTTGGAATGAACTATTGGGGGTATCTTAGTTCGCGTAATATTTCTAACGATATATTTTTTATAAGAATTTAAAGGACGATGTTCTTACGTCTTGAAGGGGTTTATTTTTTTTTTTTTATTTTTAAAACGTGGATATTCTTTTGATCATTTTTTTTCTGATAGATAAGAATATTATCTTTCAAGAATATACAATTTTTCTCTGGTTCTTTTTCATTCGTTTTTTTTTTTAACATCAACTTCTATTAAAAATTTGCTATGATAGAGAGAATGATTTGAGACTTACCTGATACAGCGATTACCAGTATGTTGATAACAACGAACAAGTTCTTCATTTTCTCGATTTTATTTGTCTCGTACAAATCCAAAATAGTTTCTGATAGTTCGACGTTAGTGTGTCAAGCATTTATATCTCGACAAATCGCTACGTCGTGATTTCATTTCTCCCACTTTATTTAATTCCTTAAACTAATCGGATCAACTGTATCATTGTTCGCGATCTCTTTTTCTCAAGTGTTTTATCTAACTACGTTTCTTATTCTTTATCCGTGTCTATCGATAGCACGGATAACGTTTCGACTAGATCGCATCGTTCCGTGTTGATCATCTATTTCAAAACGATCTCTTTAAATCATAGTATTTTTATCATATGTTGTTACAAAATTATCGATGTGGTATATATAAAACGAATCAAAATTATCTCGAAATATTTTTGTATTAATGAGAAAGAAATATTAATTCGTGGAACATAAATCACGTTTAGATATTTTATTAAAGAAAAATAAAAATAGAAAGGAAAAGACGTTTATTAGAGCAAGCATTATTTTAGAGTTTAATTATTTTAATTATTTTAATACATATTATTATTTAATAAATATTATTATTTTAATAAGTAGTATTATTCAATTTTAAAGAGATTTCAAGATCATTCATGTGAGTTTTTCTCAAGTTAATCGATTAAAAGATATGTATTTTATATATAAGTCGTAAACTTTTCTCATTTCTTTCCCTTATTTCAATTCCTGACTCTATCTTCAAATATATTCGCATTATACACTTCAAATTCGACAAACCCGTTTCCTCGTCGCTAGAATACATTTCTATCGAAATTCTCTAGAAAATACTTTCCGGCATTTCATCGAAATACCGAAGATCTCTCGAGAAGTATCATAAGTACAATGCGTATACTATACAGTCAGCGACCTATGTATGACAAAAATAGAAATGTTAGACGTTAGTTTCTAAAAAAACGTCATGTCTTTAACAATAATAACTTTATCATTAATAAAATACACATAAACATGTCTGTTATCTAGATTTTAAAGATCTACATTCCTAAAGATCGAAAATGATAATAGAAAATTAATTTTTTATTGATATAACATATTGATATTAAATATTATTTTTATTAAAAACAAATTCAATTAATATTTACAAATGAAATACATTTCGTAATATTTTATATGACGTTTAATTGTTTGACAAAATTGTGAACAAGTGGATAATTGTGAAGTAGATAATTAAAGATCGGAGTATCCCTCTCTCTTTCTCTGCTATTAAAGAAAAATTCTCTTTAACTAACAAACTCGACATTGCGATGGTACATAAAGACCAGCTTAGACTCCAGACTTGGCACGTATCCAATCTCGATAAGTCGGCACTTCGGTGTAAACTTCAGGAGTGTTGTTGGGTGCTGCAAAACCAAGTCCCCAAGGGAGACGATACCACCCAGTTTTTCATTGATGGCCAAGGGACTACTCGAGTAACTTTGTTAAGTGTCCTTTAGACCTTGTGAATTTTTCGGCATAGATTTTCTTTTCAGTTGAAGTACCACGATTATTACCGAGTGATAATATTAAGAAATATCTTTGATACTATTCTGTTCTACAGTGTAACAATCATTGTCTCGTGACAAAATGAATTTTGTCATTTCTGTCGTAAAGTAAAGTCGGTTGGATCATTTTGCTAAATTTCGAATGAAATGATTACGTGGATCAATGAAATTGTGAAATCTTCTACTGTATTTTTGAAATCATCACGTTGAATGTAACGATCAATATAATGATAGGTTTCACAAGGAATCGGTGATTCTCTAATAATTTTATTACTAATTCAATGCAATCGATGTATGATATATTCTTGCCACAGCACACGATTTTTCGTGATGAACTATTACAAAGGTTGTATTACCCGCATTTCATGACGCTAATTTGGTAAAAGAATCTCTTGATGCTTACTACGTCACTATCGACTATACGACCATTCAATTTAACACTTTTCGATCTTTCGAAATTGAGGTCATCGATCGTATCCCTTAGAAAAAAATAAATTCGTTCCTATTTTATTTCTATCACGTTTTCTTCCTCATCATCGAAATGGGATAGGATGAAAGGATGAATCTGATATCTTTTATGTGTGTGTGTGTGTTTATATATATATATATGTGTGTGTGTATTAGGAGAGAGAATCTGAAATTTAGATATTTTTGACTTATCTAAAATAGCTATTGCTTTATCACATTTGATGTTTAGAGTGCTCGCTAGTATTTACTTAGCGATATTTAGTATTTACTTACCGATTGTTAAATCTATACACATCATGATTAGAAAAATTTGGATTTTACTCAAATTTTGATTTCACGATAAAATTATAATTGTTTGATCGTGTCTTGTAACTTTATATTTTTACTAAAAACTTCTCTTGCGACTTCCAACAATCGTATTATTAATTTTTGTTACGTTTCACTTTACCGCCTACGTTGTCATCATTATTGTTATCTATAATTGTAAGAAAAGAGTGACTTGTATAACTGTATATATATATATATATATATATATATATATATATATACATACACACACAATTATGTATATATTGTATATTATATATACAAGAAAGTTATATTACATTATATATATACATACACACACACACTATATACGTATAATATACAAAACACGTTGTCTTAATTCGAGTTGTCCTAAGATCTCAAATTCGACTACTCTCACTATTCCTACGATTCCTAATCTCGTAACAAAACGAATAAGAAGTAACCCAGATTAGAATTAATTCATTAACCGAACTTATAATAATTTCATTTATCAGATTAATGTTTTTGTTAATTACATCCTGTAGGCTTGAAATTCGTAATATCATCGTTATTTTTATTAGCCTGTCGAGTCTAATGCTGAGGTAATACTAATCTTTTACGTAACATCTCTGCTGAATTCTACAAGTTCTTTCTCATTCTCATTTTGTGTATTAGCCAAGTGATGGGAGAACTCGATAGGTAACACGAAATTTGTCTATTCGTCATTTACGATCTTACTTCACGAATAAATTGTATGTATATTCTTTTTTTTTTTTTGAACATAAAAATTCGAGAGAAAAGAAAAAAAACTAATTATCGATACTATCCGTAAGATATCATTCTGATATTTCTATTCTTAATGCTTAGATCAATAATCTGTAGATGCTTATTATCGATTTAGATATCGTTTTATAGCTTTTAATTAGTATATAATGAGATTATTCTAAAATAATTAAAACAATAATGATATATTGGATTTGTTAAATAAAAAAAAAAAAGGAATAAAAGATATCATAATAGAATATAAGTCATGTTTATTTCGAACAAATCTGTCAATAAAAATTAGAAAGCGATATTCTTCATCGGCCATATCTAAATCGATTTCAAATATATATACATATATATGTTATATATATTTCTCTTTTATATATTTTTTATTTTTTATTTTGTATATATATATATATATATATATATATATATATATGTGTTTCAAATCACATTTGATACACATATATACACATCACTTTTTTTCACAATAAAAGTAACATGAGATACTTTTAATGTGAAAAAAACTTTTAGATTCTTAAGAATTTCCTAAGGACATTATCGTTACGAATTGGATGCCAGATCCAAAGGGAATAAGTGTCCTGGTGTAAACTAGTTTGTGTTGGTATTGTAGTTCTTTCTCCTGGGATAAAAATAAAACCCTCAAAGTTTCCTTCTTTAAGCTCGGCAAGGATCTAGCCATATCACAGACATAGTCGTTTTCCCAATACACATATATCCACATACATACATATACAGATACAGATATTGCTTCTCTTATAAAGGTTGCAGCAACACTGGCGTGAAATAATTTCAATCTTTGGACGCATTCCAGATTGAGAAGCGAACTAATAACGCTTCCTGAAATTATGGTGATAGAAAACTATCTACGTTTTGGTGACTCATGTAAGAGAGATCGATAAATAGTAACTTGGCATATTAGAAATGTGAGATTCGATGCATTTCCGAGGAGTTAGAATCAGAGAATACATCCCGAGTCGAAAGTAGGAGATAAAGAGCTAAGCCTCTAGGGAAGTACGTTTTCTATTTCGAGTAACTGCAAAATCGGGTCGATATAACTGACGCGAAACTCGTATACTGAGTTAGAACGTGTGTGCGTGCCAACTTTAATACTTCTCGATTTGCTAATTCGTAACATGTGTTTCATTTCATGAACGAAAGAAAAATAAAAGAATATATGTGTGTGTGTATATATATAATATGGGTATCTAATATATATTATAATAAATAGATCTACTGACAAGTAATATATATATATATATACTTACTAACGAGAAAAAAAATTGTTTATTGATCTATGCAATGTTATTTCATTATGTTATTTTTAGTTTCAATCTATGTATTTTGGAAGATAAGGAATATTGTATAAAAATGGGCAAATTTGTTTCTTAACTTTTGTTAGCAAGTGTGTGTATATATATTTAATATAAATATAAATGTATATCTAGCTTGTGATATAGTATAATATAGTATTGCATATACATATATATATATATATATATATATATGTAATACATTTATTATTTAATCAAAAAAAGAATACAACAGTATCGAAGAAAGAAGATAAAAAAAAAGATGAATTAAACCAAATAATAAATTTGACTTGAAAATCTGTTCGTTAAACTTGTTAACAAAGATTTATAACGACATTGATCTATAAATCACGAAGAAACGAAAATATAGTTGTTTAGTGATTATAAATGCACATATGTTGCCAATATCTTGATCCTTTAACAAGATTATGAAAGATATTTGAACGTACAGTTGAACGCTATCGAGTTAGATAACGATCGATTAGACGTTGGATTATCGATGATCACGAAATTTATCAAAAATTATGTCACAAACGACGTTAGAATAAAAATTGGATGACAATCGAGAGGAATATTTTCGAACGTTAAATTCGGCATTCATTGGATCCTACATGGGTGTTCGTTTTCAACGAATATGGAATCGAACGGTACTCATGACAGGGCATTTAATTAAAAGGCCGATAGCCAGGATCTCCTCTCATACATATACATACATATATATATATATATATATATATACATATGTCGTACTATGCGTGTAGACGAATTCGTTACCAAGTGGGTGTAGAATTGATAGCCATCCATTCGGATCAATCTATCAACCTACCTAGCGATTTAGTTCTTCTCGTTTCCTAGGAAATTCGTTTTTATTCGACAAATCTCGGTATGAAATGAAAAAGTAACTCGTGTGAAATGATTCACGATGAAGGAAAATATTGTCAATGGATTATCATCCACGTTACAAATGTAATAGCACTTGTACCTATGCATCTACGCATGTACGTATATACGTACGATATACGTATATATATATATATATATATATATATATATATATATATATGTATATTTGTATTTGCATTTGATGTTTGTATTTGGAATTTGATGTTTTCTGTGTTTCTCTTTTTACTCATTACATTCTACTGATGTATTCACCGGCAATCACGTGAAAAGTTTTATCGAGAGCTGTCAACAGTATACCGACAACATGCTGTTCGCTAGACACTCGAGTATGTTCGTAGCATGGTGTATCCGGTTCATCAAAGACAGGGATGCGTTTTGCTTCCCCTTGTCGTGTAAACTGAACTTCCCATGGCAAATAAAGAAAGAGAAAAAGAGAGAGAGAGAGAGAGAGAGAGAGAGAGAGAGAAAAGAAGATAGGAAATATGTATTTTCAAGCAAAATGAATCTAATATTTTCTCTTTTTCTCTCTTGTTTTTTCTTTTCTTTTTTTAAAAATATTTTATTTATCTTTTTCTTTTTCTCAAAAGAATAAAACAATCATGAACGAATAACTCTTATGTTATTAATAATTAATTGCTGATTTTAAGCGACGACTACTGACTTCTCTTTTGAATCATCGCCAAAGATGACGGAACAACGAATAACGATGCATTTAATCGAAGATTTATGGTTGTCGACGTCGAGAAATGATTCGACGAAATCGTCGGGCACGATTCTCCATTTCTGATCTATACATATATAGACGCATATATATGTACGTGTGTATATATATATATATATATATACATATATCATCTATATATATATATATATATATATATATATATATATATATTCAAATTGGCTTTTCACTGCGACTTTTGCGTTACGTTGATAAAAGAGAAGATCCAGAATGAATAAGCACTCTATGATTTATTTACATATATACAAAGACTTATATAGCACATAGGTATACACACACACATACTCACACATGTATATATTGGGATAAATGATATTAATTTGCATCTGTTGTTTAATTTGCATCATTTGTTACTATTGTTTCTACTTTTTTAACAATTTTATTTACTAAACTTCAATTTTATTAAAAAATAGATATACATTGACACGAATTGAAAATCATTTTCATAATACATAAATACACATACACATACACGCACACACAATGAGAAACGAATTTAATTTGTATCGTTACTATTGTAATTACTTTTGTAAAGATTTTATTTAATGAAATATATATATTGCCACGAATCGAAGATCATTTTCTATATATATATATATACAATAATATATAGACATACAATAAGAAACAAAGTAAATTCGTATCATTATTAATATTACTAGTTTTCTTTTTAACAATACTTAAAATCGTATAACGTGAATTATTATACACATAGTTTATTCAATGAGATAACACAGAAAAAATGTTTTATAAAAGAGAGAATAAACTTTATTATTCCCACTCGCTATGAACAACTATAATTCTATTTCACATTGATCTTTCATTTTTTAGACTATATTGAACCATCATTAAAACCTTTGAAATCATCGTGGACTATGACAAATTTTTTCAACTCGAATTTGTTAGATCGAGGAGAAAACTATTGGAACAAGAAGTACGTAGGTTGTTATTATAACTTTAACCTCGTTTGACCCGGAAAACGAGGTTCACAGAGTGGGAGCTCTTCTGTCTCCGGTTTGACGTCATAGAGGAAGTACGTTCCTGCGTATAACAGGATGGAGCACCGACCGAAACCATTTACAACCCTCTCTTTTAATTTAACGCCATTCTCAGACATAGACACATATATACACAATACATATATGTAATAAAGATATGTTGGTTCCATGTAACAATAGAGGATTTTTTCATAAATTTTCCAACGAGAGAAAAACAAAAAGAAATAACTCTCATAGATATTTAATCTAAAAAACGTTGCATCGAAATTAATGTGCGATTTATTTTATCATTTATCTTTTTTCTTTATCGTATTATTAGGAATTAATGATTAATTAATTTGTTGATTCATCGCCGTTGTAAAAATTTAACAATAAATCAAGCCAAATTTATCTAAGAACACTTTCGAATTTCTATGTTGAGCGTTACACGACGTTTTTTAAGATAACTTTACATAACTATGTTTCTTTACAACGTGTTGTTTTTATTAGAATAAATTGCGTGACATGCTTTCTCAAGTAAAAAGAATATTAAGATACAAGTTTTAGATGAACAGAATTAAAAAAAAAAATAAAAAAAAAATAAAAAAAAAAGAAAAATACGAAAAGATAAGTAAAAAATAATATAAAGAATAAAATGCAAAAGGATAAATATGTACGTGTAAATAAAGAATTATCTTTCCAAAAATAATCATAGTAAAAGAAAACAAGAAACAAGGAAAGATGGTAAACGGACAATCTTTGGAATAATAATTCGAGAATATTAATTTTTTTAAGAGAATACAAATCTTTTCAAAAGAATATAATTTTTTAAAGAGAATCATTAAAGTTTTAGTTTGTCGAATGTTTAATCTTTATCGGGAGTTTTATCTTTATCGCGACGAGCTTTAAATCATTTCGCTTATAATTCCTATTAGTTGAACGATATAGAGAACGAGAAAGACAGAGAGCGAGCTATATCGTGCCAATTCTCAACGGGATCGTTATACCTCTTTGCAATATGTATATGCCGAGATTATTTCGAGTATACACGAAGGACGGTTGAGATAAGCTTACAAAAGCTATTGTCTTTAAGGTTAAAGCCACTTCGAGTTTCCTTTCAGCGATCGTAATGAACATGCGAGTTTGTCTATCGATAACTTAGTATAACGGGTTAGTTAATTATCGTCGGTGATGATCATAATTAATTATTTCTACAATTAGAACACGAGATTAAAGGTATTATTAAGTATTGATAAGTATCGAATATCGATATCGATGAATATTTTCAATTGAATGAGAATTAAATGTATTTTTATCTTTTATTGTTTTGTTTTCTTTCTTTTCTGTTTTCTCTTTTTCTTTCTTTCTTTCTTCTTCTTTTTTTGTTTTTTTTTTAATTTAGTAGAATTTGAGAATTCGTAAGATTATCTTTGTAAAGTATTATTATGTATATAATAATACTAGTAATAGTACTAGTAATAATACATTCTGTATATTCTTATATATTGATAATTATATATATTATATAATTATAATTATATAATATTTCTAATTAGAACTATGTATATATATATTACATAATTATAATTATATATTATAATTATATATAATATAATTGTATATACTATATAATAGTATCGTTATTTCTCAAATACATATACTGAGTGTACATACATACATACATATATATATATACATATATGTACATGTGTGTATATGTGTATAGAGAGGGAGAGGTGGGGAGGGTGAAAGGAGGGAGAATAATCGATATACGAATAAGCATCGGAGAAATCGATGGAAATTAGTCCAATGTAGTTCCCCTATAATATTGTCTCGTGTAGTTGAATACTCGCGTATGGTAACTAGTAATTAGTCTTGATTGCATTCTCCTGTGCATTAATGCGATCGCGAATCGAAACCGATCTCTCGACCATTTATAACTACCGTCTTTCTCTGCTCTCCCTCTCTCTCTCTCTCTCTCTCTCTCTCTCTCTCTCTCTCTTTATCTCTCTCTTTCTCTTGGGTATTGCTTAAGATTTTATTATATTGTATAGACAGTAACGAGCAAGCTTTGTTCTGCAATGAGCCAAAATTAAATATCTGATATTGTTATTCGTACAATTCATTATGAACGAAAAATATTTAAATTGATTAAAAAAGAAATTAATAATTGATAAAAATTAATAATTGATAGAAAAAGAAAAAATTATAAATTATTGAATGGTATTTTTGTTATTGAATGTTATTGTTGGCATCAATTTACAATGAAATGTTTTCTATAATTCGATTGATTTTTTATTAATAATACTTTTAATGTATACGCATAAATATATATGTATATATATATTTTTGTAATCGAACGAAATCTATTAGTTGTTTATTTTTAATTAGATATATGATTCTACTTCTCGTTAATAAACTTTACATTATTATATTGGAAGATATATTGAAAGATATTGGAATAAACTCTAATACAATTTTTTATTCGTTTGTCGTTAACGTTACGACTTTTGATAAAAGATTTTGATACTTCGGTTAATAATTAAAATGCGTTTCTACGGGCCGTAGATAACTAAGCACTTCACAAATGTATCATCGTAAGATGTAATACCACTGATTAAGAAATTCACTAATTATAGTCGACTATTGTCATTTTTCGATGCGAGATGTAAGTCGTAATTGCATTGATACGTATATGAATACGTATATGATAACGTTTTTTTTATAAATCCTGAGTTACTCATTTCTGATACAGATTGAGATATATACAGATATATATATATATATATATATATATATATATATATATATATATTATATATTATATATTATATATATATAGAGAAAGAGAGGGAGAGAGAGAGAGAGAGAGAGAGAGAAAGAAAGGGTAAACGAATCGAGAATTTGAATAAAACAAAGAACGATATCGAGATTAAATTGAAAAGAAACTTTGTTAGCTTTTGACAAAGAGGCACTCGATAAGAAAGCATGAACCGTCCAAAGTACAATTATATCAAAAATCCATTCAAATTGAAGACGATTACATATATATCCGATTATGATACCTTATATTTCTTATTATTCGTATAAAAGAAAAGAAAAGAAAGAAAAAAAAAAAAAAAGAAAAACAGTTAAGAAGAATAAGAAAGAAATCTCATCTTTATTTCCGAATATCTTCAATTATGATTGATTTCTAAAAACAATAAGAATAATAATAACAATAATAATAACAACAACAATAACAACGATAATAATAATTATGATAAGAAGAAGAATAATAAAAGTATCTTGGTATATTCAATTTTCCTTTCTTGTTCTTACGTGGTATATGTATTTAGTACAATGTAAAATTTAATGTGGGATTTCAATTAAACGTGTCATTTAATGCGTATTATGATTAATATGCATTATTCATACACATATGTATATATCTATA
Source organism: Vespula pensylvanica (assembly GCF_014466175.1). Taxonomy (NCBI): domain Eukaryota; kingdom Metazoa; phylum Arthropoda; class Insecta; order Hymenoptera; family Vespidae; genus Vespula; species Vespula pensylvanica. Next base: position 8,037,046 of record NC_057692.1, read on the forward strand.
TTTAAATGAAAATCGAATTTATGTCTCGATGACAAATTAAATTTACAATATTGAAATAAGCGTGTCACGATCAGGTACACGCATCACGTTCGATCGTCGACGATCTTTCTATATATAAAATATATCGATACCAAACGATATTACATTCGTTAAAATGCATATATGTATTACGAACGTACGCGTACATACGTACATACAGAAAAATGAAGAAAAAAATAGAGAAATAGAGAGAGAGAGAGAGAGAGAGAGAGAAAGAGAGAGAGATGAAAGTTCATTGTTTTCCAGGAAGGACGTCTCTCCTAACGAAGGGAGTTTTCGATGAGGTCTCGTATTTTTCTATTCCTGTTGCTTTCTTTTTTTCTTTCTTTTTTTTTTTTTTTGATTTTGATTTTGATTTTATCTTTTTTATATTTCATTTAGTTTTCCATGATACACGATACACGAACGACCGTGCGAATTTCTTCGCACAAAATATTTCTCTACGATTTCGTACCGTACCTCGATGGAAAATTTATTTTCAATTAATTTCTTCAACGTAGTTTTTTGTTACATTTATTGACTAGCCAGCGATCCTTTTCTCTCTTTCTTTCTCTATCTTTCTTTTATCTTTTCTTTTATTTGTCAATCTTTCTTTCTTTTTCTTTTTTAAATACGCAGGTATATTTATTTCTTTCTCTCTTTTTCATTTCCATTCGTACAAATTTTCATAAAAGTTTCTTAAAAATTAATCAACTTTTTAAATTTGGTTTTTTTGTATTACGTTATCATCCGTTCGAAAATTCTTTCTTGATTTGTCATATTTATATTTTTATAATATCTTATTTCTTTCTTTCTTTTCTTTTTTTTTTTTTTTTTTTTTTTTTTGATCGGAAGAAATTTCGATAAAAAAATTTATCAGTTAACTTTCTAAGTGTGACTTCTTTGATACGTTATCGTCTAACAATTTCTATAATTGTCTATCGAGTTTTCATTTTTACAATTTTTATCTATACGTACATATCCACAAGCATTTGTTTCTTTTTTTTTTGTATTTTTGATACAAACTTCATTGAAACGTTAACAAAAATTAGTTAACTTTTTAAACGTCGTCTAGTTGTGCATTATCATCTATTCGGCGATTCTCATATTAATATCTTTTATATAATTTTTTTCCCTTGTTTTATTTCAAATTTTTGATTCGTAGAAATGTCGGTAAAAAGTTAACAAGAATTGGAATGGGATACCATCATCGTTTAGTTTTATGCAAATACTATTCTTTATCTTACTGGACGAGTTGGGAATGTAGACGAAAGAGCGTGCAACAATTACTGGGATAATGAAACGATCTCGTCCTTCTGGTCTCATTCTCATCTGCTTTTCAACGTCGGCGATGCATAGAGCTTTTAAACGAGCGCAGATAAAACAAGAAGCCGGAGGCCTTGAAAGTGGGTTATTAACCTCTTTCCGTAAACCCGAATCAAAATTGGAACGAGTTGTTACCTACGAAACGATGTACATATACATGTACATTGTACATTTTACATTATATATGTATATTGTACATTATACATATATAAATATATACATAGGAATGCATTTCGTTGCAATTTCAATTTGTGATAATTGCAACGGTATAATTTTCCTCTGTGTTATACGATCAATATAAATCGGCTTGTGCAGTATTAAACTTCGCTAAATTTTATGAACGATAACTATCGTTATTATAAAGTTGAATCGTATGAACCATGCGAATTTTCTAGAAAGATTTTCAAAATTAACAACGAGTAGAAAAGTTCGAAACTTCATTTAGTCAAATTTTGATATAATTGACAATAATTCCTCTTATACGATCAATCACGAATAAATTATCTGTTTTCGCTATTATTGTGAAGTATTGTTCTTCAAAATATATCTAAATGTTTTATCGTTAAGTTGTATACACAGTTACAAATTTTCCAATCGATGAAAATACACGATATTATTTATTTAAATATAAAGAAAGGAAGATACTTTACCGATATTACTTATTAGCCAATACGGTATAGATAAGGGATATTTTAACATAATTAATGTCAATATTTTCTAATGATTTTATAATACTTAAAACTAAAAAAAGATACCTATTTATTTAAATATAAAATATTCTATATTAACATTAATGCATGTATACATATTAGTACATGATATACATGTACAAACAATGTCAAGATTACCTTAAAAATATTCGTTATAAAATCAATTATTATTAAATTAATTAATTAACTAATTAAATTATAAAAATTTAAATATATATATATATATATTTAATATTATTACACTGAAAGAAAAAGAGAATGTTTATATCATTTATTAGCTGACGTATACAAAGCAAATCTTATTACAATGTTTATATGTTTCTATATAAGCTCAAATATCTAAATACACCTTATGTTATTTACTTTCTGTCAAATATCGTATGAGATCAGTCTTTCGGTAACCACCGAGGTGGAGAGTTGGAAGATCCGATATAAACATACGTTTGTAAATAGATACATATGTATACAACTAGATACATAATACACACACACACACACACATACACATACACAAAGTATATAGTAGTAGGATCCTACTTTAAAGAGATACGATCGTCACGTTCATAGAAAATGCGTACACTAGGAGTTCCGGAAATTTCAAACGTCGATAGATATCAAACGTTATCGATAAGCTTCCGAGATATTCCTCTGTGTGTTCAGAAGAACGTCGCAAAGGTCGTGGTTATTTACGCTACTACACGCAAAATACGAGCGAGAAAGCGTGACGCTAAACGTTTTTACTTTAATCATAGTGTTCGTTAAATCAAACTTGTTATTTTTTATTTTTCTTTCTTTCTTTTCTTTTTTTTTTTTTTTTGTCGTACTCATTTAGATATAAGCATAATTCTACGAACGATTCGTGCTAAGAAATAATTGGAACGTTAGAAGATGTACACGCGTAGTTCGAAGAATAAAACGATAAAGGGCGAACGTAATAGCGATCGATATTATTATTATTATTATTATTATTATTATTATTATTTTTTGTTCGTTTTCTAGTCTTTTGATCTCTTTATTAATACTCTCTTATTATTATTATTATTATTTATGTAAGTGACATCAATAATTTTACACATACACAAACATTTTAATTTCGAATTGTGAATTTGGTATCTTTAAAAATCGCTTTATAAAATTGTGAATTTTCTTCTTTCTTTGAAGAGACCAAAATGCGTACGTTTGATCTTACTTAAAAGTACGTGAGATCTAGACGATCATCTTTATCTTGATTAATTAAGAATTTCAATCGATCAAGAAAATGAATTGGTTGTTTCGTTTGTTCGTTCTTATCGTTAATAATAGATTGATCATTGATATTGCGAATTTGAAGTGAATATACTAGATGCAAATAGAGATAAGAAGAAAGTAAATAAACAAACAAACAAGTACGAGGAAGTTAGTAATAACTATTATATTTATACAATATTACTATTGTACTATGTCGTTATAAATTCTTTTTTCAATTAGTTAAATTATTTTCAATTATGCGAAATAGTCGAACAGGAAAGACAAAAGATTATAGCTAGTAAAGACCTGGCCTTTACACCGATTGCGTTTGGCGTCTAGCTGGCACAAGAAGACACCACCGTGTCACGGTCACGACAAAGTGCGGATTTGCCTTGAATACTTATCTCTTTTCGTCGTCATACTCGAATGAGTTTTATTTAAATATATTCGTAGATAAGATGACAAAATTTTGAGTAGTATAAAATATAAATATTTTAGAAATATGGTAAACGATACGTTTCGATTATTATTTCATTGATTATCATCGGATCTCGATTTTTGATAATTTAGCACAATTATTTGCTCATTATTATTCTTAAATATGTTCATAGCTTGATCGGTAATCTAGTTTTACATTTATAAAATATTTATTTTATTATTACTAATTAAGTATCAACAGTTCAATTTATAATCCGTTTCGTTATTTATATCGAGTTTTATTTTTATTATTAATTAAATATTTTCACGGTTCGATCGGTACATTCTACTTCGATATTTATTTAACAAATTTTTATGTTCATTAGGAATTAAACATATCATCGATTGGTTAGATTCCTGATTTATTTCGATATTCATTTAAAAGTGTTCACATTTATTATTAATTAAGTACATATATATATATATATGTATATATTCAATGTAAAATCTTTTATCTAATTCGATGTTTATACACTTCCATTCTTATTATTAATTAACCATCATTCCATAAGTAATTCAATTCAAATACTTACGATGTATTATTTTTATTACTATTATTAATACTGTATCTATAACTTGATTTGTAATTTAGTTGAATGTTAATCAATCTACTTTTATTATTTAGTATTCATGGCACGAAGAGAAATGTTGCTCAATATTTATGAAGAGAATAGTTTTTTCTTTCTTTCTTTCTTATTGTTTTTAATTACTTTTCTTCTACTGAAAGAGTAATCAAAGTAAGAGAGAGAAAGAGAGAAAGAGAGAGAGAGAGAGAGAGAGAGAGAGAGAGAGAGAGAGAGAGAGAGAGAGAGTGAGAGTGAAAGAAAGAGAGAGAGAGAGAGAAAGAAAGATACGTTGGTTAAACGAGACTATTATTCGAATGCCGAGAATATCTTAGGGTCTCGACGTCTATACGTTGCAATATCAGTTCGTTGAGAGAGAAAGAGAGAGAGAGAGAGGGGGGGGTAGGGGAAGATGGGAAGGAGAGAAAGAGAGAAGAGAGAGAGAGAGAAAGAGTCAAGGGTGCACTTGTCGTGGATGGTGGCTCCTCTTAATAAAATATATGCAGACAATGAGTCTTTAACAACGACGTAAAGTACCGATGAACTATAAATAACGTTCCAATCGACCAGCTTTCATCCTTACCAACGACAACGACGAGGACAAGGACTAGCCTTTGGCACTAAATTCTAATTTAATTTTGTACCGAAAAGATCGACGACAACAACGACGACGACAGCGACGACAATGGCGAAAAATTCATACTCCATCGTTTATCTCACCTTTTTTTTTTTCTTTCTTTTCTTCTTTTTTTTTTTTTTTTTTTTTTTTCCTTTAAGAACTTTTTTCCTTTCAAGCAAGTTCAAATTATCTGATCGAATGAATTTAGAACGAATTTATAAATCGATCGTTATCGATCGTACGATCAATAACTCGTGTATGTAATTGTTGTCATTTTTTGTTTGAACATATTCTTGCTGGTATATTTTGTTGGGTTGTTTTATCGGGTCCAATGATCTTATCTAAAAAATTTTCGCGTAATCTCATGGAGACAATGTATACGTATATATATATATATATACATAATATATACATATATATATATATATATATATATATATATATATATATATACGTACATACCTGTACTTTACACATTTCGTGATAATATTCGTTAGATAAATGAAGTGGTGTCCTCTTTTCACTTGGATCGATCTCTCGCGATAATAATTTATCGTTCTCTTCGTTTTATATTCGTAGTATGTTTGTATATTTACTTTATTTTATTTTATTTCATTTCATTTCATTTTACTTTTCTTTTGTTAATAGAACAAAAGGCATTGAGTTTATTCTCGTGTCATCTCGTCGAACATTTACACTCCTATATAACTGTGAAAATAAAAATCAAATATGTCAGTATGCGCATAACGTAATAACGAAAGAAATTTATTCTATAATTGATATCGGTCGATTGGTACACGATCGAGAGAATGAAACGACGAAAGAAAACAGAGAAACAAGAATCAATCATTGAACCGACTCGTTTCTCCAATGATATCTATCGATAAATTATTTCTTTTTCTTTTTTTTTGTTCTTTCTTTCTTTTCTTCAGTATTACCGAGTTTTATCGCATGAATGTATTCATAGAGCAAACGTTAATAATTTATCGTGTATTATCACTTTTCATATACACACGTGTCATATATACTATTAAATATATATGTATATATAAAATATATATATATATATTTGATTAATAATCGAATAATTCAATGATACTTATACATACCTATATCAAACGTGATCGATAATAGCGATTGATAGATAAAATGTTTACCATTAAGAAACGATAATCAATTCTTATTCGATCGAATAACTATTAAAATAATGATAAATCGAATATTTACATGATCATCGTATACTTATCTCAAATTCATTTATTTTTTAATTATATTTAAAATTAGAAATATATGCTTCGAACAATAAAAAGAATATACCACTGTCAATTGATTTTATCACCAATTAAATAACAGCAAGCAAGTAAAAATGTATCTGGAAAAAATCATCTGGAAAATTGTTAATTAATTTTTCATTACTCTATTGTACACATTTGTAATTTGAAAAACTCCAAGATTGATTGTGTATTACGGGAACGTGGCTGTGATATATGGTATGTATATGTGTGTATATATGTACACTGTATATACATACATTGTATGTAAATTTCGTTCGCTTGCCATATTCTTTTTTTCTCTTAAATTTTTCTTTGTATTTATGTAGAAAAGAAAAACTCGAATAAAATCGATATTATTATGAAAGAATGTGTAGGTGGTAGGAGAAACTTGTGGCTTAGAGCTTTCGTTTCACACGGGAGTAAAGATTTAAATCTGAAATTATTAATTTCATTGTCTCGCGGTTAGTTTTAGATAGGTGAAGGTTGCAGTAAAAATTCGTGATTGCGTTTATGAGCGTTAGCAGCGACCGCGAGGTAAAGATCGATTTTGCGTGGCGAGGTGAAAAATAAATGCAATTCTTTACCCCTTTTCTCTCTCTCTCTCTCTCTTTCTCTCTCTTTTTTCTTTCTCTTTCTCTTTCACAGACACGTTCTCTTTCTTTTTCTCTTTCTCTTTCATATGAGTACACTAATACTATTCTCTCACTATTTTTCCAGACTATCGCGTATCTCTTTGTGCAAACCAAACGTACGATTAAATGAACAACCAAGGTATTCGCGAGGTATTATTTCGAGTCGGTTAACTTTTTTTTTTTTTTTTTTTTTTTTAGATGAAAGTGACCTGAAAATATGTTTACTCGTTCGAGATTAATTGTTTATAGATTTACACCTTGTTTTTTTTTTTCTTTGTTTTGTTTAATTCGTTGCACTGAGAATACTACTTTTATTGTTTAATTTAATTGAACTTAAATTATTAATTAATTAATTAATTAATTTTTCTTTCTATTTTCTCTGCCTCTCTTTTTCTTTTATTTTTCGTTGTATTCGTTTCGTTTCTCTTATAATCCCATATATTGAACATTTTTTCTTCGCTTCACTTTATTTTATTTTATATTATTTTATTTTATTTTATTTTATTTTATTTTATTTTATTTTATTTTATTTTATTTTATTTTATTTTATTCCTTTAAGCAATTTCAAATATTTACAGATATTTAAAAAATATTTTATTTATTTATGTATTTATTTTGATTTCTATTTTCTCTTTCTCTTTATTTTATTTATCGATGTATTCATTGTCTCGTGTGTATGGAAATCTTCGATATATGGAAAATACTGAGTTCGTAAAATAAAAAAATTTATTTTTTATTTTTATTTTTATCTTTTTTGTCATTTACGATGCCTATAATCGTTCATATTTTTTTTTCCTTTCTTTTTATTCTCTCTCCTTCTCCCCCCTTTTTGTCTTGCAAGGAGGTCAACAAGATAATACTTCACTAGGTAAGATTAATATTTCAAAAGAAGGACGAGTTTAAAGAAGAATTTTTTTTCTTTATACGTACATATATATTTTACATTTTGTTTTCTCTTTTTTTCCTTTTTTTTTCCCCCTTTTTTTCCACTAAAAGATTGTTTACTTGTTAGAACATTTTTTAATTTTATTTCCTTGTTATAGATGTTACATTTGTAAACCCTTTATAACGTCATGTAACAACTTCAAAATCGTATAACCATTATATATATATATATATATGTATGTATGTATGTATGTATGTATGTATGTATGTATGTATGTATGTATGTATATGTATCTTCGTTCTCTTTTTTTTTTCTTTTTTTTTTTTCAAATCAATCAAAGTTAATATTTATCTTAAAAGTTATTATTTCTTAAGTATACTATATTATATCTAATATAGTATAATTATACTGATTATAAATTAATTTAGATAGAGAGAGAAAATAGAGAATATAACCATATTTTGTATAGTAAGAGTATAGTTATATTTACTATAATATAACTATATCAAATATAAGTCGTATTAGAAATTTTACATTACATAATTTTTCATTAGACATAACAAAAATTTAATTATAGATTAATTAATGTTAATGTGTAATATTTGAGATTCGTATCTTCGTGCGAACATATATATATATATATATATATATATATATATATACGTACGTATATGTTCGTTCCAATCGCATAATCGCAAGCTTAGGAAATGGTGCCAAGGTAACAAAACGTTAGATCGAGTGCGTACATTTGAGTTATTAAGTGCATTTAGAGTATAATTAGAATCCTTCGAGATTAGAATCTCTTTTCTTTTCTTTTTAATTTCTCTTTTCTTTTTTTCTCTCATCGTAATAATATTTCAAAGGAGATATAGTAGCAAGAAAAGTAATAATTTTTCTTTTATTTCTTTAATTTTTTTTTCGTTTATTCTTTTTATTTTTTATTATTAATTTCTTTTTTTTTTAATGACGTCTGCTCAAACGTCGTTATTAAAGGGCGTGAGCGCGAAAGCAGAAAACATGATATTTTCCGGATAAGCAAGATTTCTTTCGTCAGCTTCTTTCATGATATTTCTGACTTGCTTGAGCTTGTGAAACCAAAATTTCACGCTGGAAAGATCATGGACAATAAAATAGGAGACAAAACGTGAGAACTTGGTATGAAAGGCTTGAATATATGTATGTATGTATGTATGTATGTATGTATGTATGTATGTATGTTGCATGTATGGATGCACATACATACGTAATTCAAATCTCACGTTCGAAATCATCTTGTTTTCTTAACCAAAATCAGAGAGAGAATAATTATTCTGATTGTTTAAGTTAAATCTCCATAATACAATTTTTTTTGTTTATGTCTAACCAAAACTTAGGTGATATAAAATTTATATAATAATTTATATCGGTATAATTATATCGCATTGGATATAAGCTTTTAATCGTTAAACTTTTGTGATAGAAAAATAAAATAAGATTTAACAAAACACAGGATATACGAGTATATATGTATATAATCTCAAAATTACATGACATGAGTTATTGAGATAAAATTATATTTCTCTTAGTCTTAAATTAAACCGCAAAATAAAAAAAGGAATTATTATTTTGAGATTACAATGAAATAAATTCAAGTAGAATTTGATTTCGATGAAATAATTAAAATAGTTCGATATTATTGATTACTATTATATAAAATTGATATATTCGATAATATGTATTATATAAAAAAAGAAAAATAATCATAATGTTTATTATCACGTTCGAATGGAAATAAAATTGATTAAAATATAATCTGATTTCAGTAAAATAATCAAAAGCAGCACGTTTCACTTTCGATAAGTATAATAAATAAATAAATAGCTCCATATCGTCTAACATCATCGATTTATTATATTTGATTAAAATGAAATTGATTTGAAAAAAAGATAAAAGGAAACACTTCATTTTATTTATTAATAATTGAAATGAAAATAAAATCAATTATAAGAAAACTTTATGTTAACGTATTAAAATATAATAGTATAAGTAAATATTAATATAACATATTAAATATTAATAACATATTAATAACATATTAATACTATATTAATAACGTGTTAACATATTAAAATATAATAGTGTAATATATGCTTGAAACATTTTATTAAAACTAACAAAAATAAATAAGAATATAATAAATAAATCTTTAACAATGTTACATCGTAAGGGTAACGATACAAGGTTCGGAAACTATCGAAGGTTCTCGTTAAATACTAATCGCTACGTTTCCATAAATTAATGAGAGAACATAATTAGTTGAATGGATTTCGTGGAGTTCGTGAAATAGAGATACGATAAAGAACATTTCGCGAATTGAAAATATAACAATATACTTTTTGTGTAAGACTTACAATTATTTCGAAACTTAGAATGTTGTGTTACATTGTTTGTGTTGGCGGCCTCTAAAAGAAGAATGGTCCAAGAATGAAGTTTAGCAAGATTCTGATGTCTTGATAACTTTGAGTGTCCTTGATGATTTTGACTCCGTTGAAGGTGTAGCCAATGACGTTGTAAAATTTAGTTATTTTACTAATAATTACAAATGCTTTAATACGACTTGATTTCTCTCCAACTATTCACGAAGAAAATAATGAAATAAGAAAAGGAAATGGAATGGGAGAAGTTTAAGTAAAATGTGTTTGCAAAAGGCAAAGTAATATTTTTATTGGTCGTGGAGATTATTGGTTAGATGATTTCTAAATGCATAAACGATCTCATGCGTGATCTTTTGTCCTGTTGATAGTATGGAACCATGAGTATCGTATCGATATTTGAAACTAAACAAATTCATAGCTCGTTTTGTCTAGGAATCTACTTTCACTGTATTTATTTATTGTATGGCTCGACTACGTGCTTGATTAAAAATGCGTAAGCTCGGACAAAGCTGTTTTTTATCTAAACATTTTCTTAACGAGTATCTAACGAATTCTTAAGGGTAGATATTCCAGATAATGATATATGGCTTTTAGGGGAAAGAACTGAGAATTACGGAACGTACGCAGGTGTGCGTTAACAAACGAATGTTATAAATTTCGATTGAAATTATTAATACAAAAATCTCGATTGTATTTGTAAAATTATAATTTCGAGATGGGATGAAAAAAGGGGTGAGAAACAAATAGAAAGAGATAAAACAGGGAATAACTAAGGGGAAACGTATTGTACAATAAAACTAAATCGGATCACTTTTATTTCATTTTAACACTGTTGTCTTCTTTCTTTACGTCCTCTTTTTCCTATATCTTGCGGAATCGACTAATTGTGAAACTTTCAATTCGAATAGAAACTACGAAAAGTTATTATCTGACTTTATTGATTCTTCTTTGTCTTATTGTTAAAGAAAAACTTTTCATGTATTTTTACTTCCCTTGTCGATATTACAAAAATAAAAAAATAAAAAGAAGAAAGAGGAAGAAAAAGAAATAAAAAACAAATGGAGAATATAAATTGTTTGGTTCGGTTTCTCAGAACGGAGAAAATCGGTTAAAAGTAATTACATCGTTGCAGTTATGGCATCCCACTTATTACGATTCTTAATTACGATAAAGCTCTCTCACTAATAAACACACACATACAGAAACACACGGGAGTATCCTTTTTGCGAAAAAGATACCTTTTCTAAATCGACTACCTATCTACCTACCTATCAACCTACCTACACTAAAACGATCCGGATATCCTTGAATGATACTATTATCATTCATATGCATTCACGTTCATATGCATCGAACGTCCTTCACTATCTTTCTCTCCTTCTATTTCTCTCTCTCTCTCTCTCTCTCTCTCTCTCTCTCTCTCTCTCACTCTCTTTTATATCGTTTCCTTCGTGTTTGTTAGAAAATGAGTTAGGTTCATTAGAAAATGAAATCAAATTAAGATCGACGAAAGAGCCGAAATAAATTGGACGACTCTTCTCCTTCCAACGATTCGTTATACTGGGTAGCCCATTTTTAATTGTTACATGTTGACTACTTCGAAAGTAGGTACTCTACCTAACGACCTAGATTTCTTCTTGTCTTTTTTGTTTTCCATTTAAAATCAGACAAATGCATTACGATAGTCATTCATATTTCTCTATTATGATCGTCATGAAATCATTTCTTTTTTCTTTTTTTCTTTTTTTTCTCGAGATATTTAAATCACATTATGTTTAATAATTTTGAAGAAAGAAATTTATTTGTAAAACAAGAAAAAAATCCCATTTTACATACACACACATACACACGAGACACATTATAAAAATTGCTTATGATAAAAAATGAGCTTAAGTATAAACAAATATATGATTATAAAAATTGCTTAAGATAAAATGATTTGAAAAGAAAAAAAAAAAATGTTATATTCGATCAATAAAACGAATGAACGAACGAACGAACGAACATTTCCGAACGTCGTCATTCATTCGTGTTTGTCCTAATTCGTTGTTCTTCTTCCAAACACATAATTTTGTCGATCGCTAGAAGGAGTACCCTCTGTTCGTTCGTGACACGTTCCCAGACATCCGTCATGGAACATGGATAATATTCCGATAAACGTCTACATCTATATATATATATATATCTATCATATGTATGTAAGTTGATTTAATACGAGAGGATTACACGAGAGGGTTACACGAGAAACTGTTTGCACGTAAGGACATCCGCGTAAGGACCTTGTCAACTATACGATTTAATTAAGTTATGAAATTCATGTCATTTTCTTTTTATTTTTCACATTATAATGATATATATCATTAAAAATAATATGACGTTTTATCCGGTGTAAAGTTTCTTTTATCGGGTATAAAATTTTTTTATCTGTTGATCGGATTACTTACCAGCTGACGTAAGAGTCTATAAATTTATAAATTATTCGGATTATAAATTATTTTATAAATTATTCGAACAAAATTCTTAGATAAATAATAATTCTTGAATAGATCCTTTAAAATCTTTTATTAACATTAAACGAATTTTATAATCCGAATTACGTTCATTAAATCACGAAACAAATGAGAGAAAAAAAAGGGAAACGAGATTATTATTATTATTGTTACTACGACGATAACGATAACGATAACGATGACGATTATTTTGTGTGTGTGTGTGTGTGTGTGTGTTTCGGAGACGCTGAATCTAATCATTAATTTACGTAAGCTGGTTGGAAACTTTCGTTTCAAGATAGACTACTCGACTTAATTTCAGCCCGTTGACCTACTTTGGAGTGTAAATGTAGGAATTAAACATCGAAAAAAAAAGATTAATTTATCATATTTTTCAAAGTAGTCAAATGGAAGCATTAATTTTTGATGATATATCTCATAAGTATGATCTTCAACTTGAAATCGAAAAAGACAATAAGAATAGATAGATATTGTCATTTCAATGTAATCTTATTTGAACACGTACGCGCGCGCGCGCGCGCGTGTGTATGTATGTGTGTGTGTGTGTGTGTGTGTGTGTAGAGCTATATATTAAATGAGAAAGAAAAAAAAAAAAATTTTACAAGATAGAAATTTGTAAAATATTTCATATAAAAATAATACTTCTCTATCCCACTTGTTATGAGAAAAAATTTGATTGATTTCTTTTAACATTTCGCTAGATAGATATCGTAAAATGCATTATATAAAAAAAAAAAAAAGAAAAAGAAAAAAAGAAATAAAATAATACCTGCTCTTCTTAATTTTTATCGAAAAAATATGATAAATTTTTTGTCACAACTTATAAGATAGAAATTTTGAATGAATATAAGAATGGCCAGATATTTCTATTTAAATGTTTTCTTTTCATTTTATATACATACATACTAACTACGTACGCATTATATATATATATATATACATGTGTGTGTATATATTTATATATATATTTACATACATATACACACACACACATTATATAAAAGAAGAAAGTTTTGTCGCATGTAAACGACTGTCCTCTTTCTTTTTACATGAACGTCTGCCAAGCTTTATTGTTTATCCATTTGAAAAACACGAGGGTAGGTTTCTCGTAGAAACGAACGACGTTTCCTGCGTATAGTATACGGTGCCATTATCGTAACTACGTACGTACAACATTTGCCATTGTTGTTCGGACGTCGTCGTGCGTTCACTCGTGCAATCATAGAAGTAGAGAGATTCGTATTACGACGTCCGAACTACGAATGGCCAACTTGCAAAAGTTTTCCGTTTCACACGGAACTGAGTAATAAACGCGTTTAATAGTTCAATTTGCGTGTGTGTTGTAATTGTGTGTATGTATTTGTGTGCGTTTGTGTGAATCACGTTTAATAGTTTTGGGAATTAAGCTTTCGGTGAAACTTAAATGAAGCTTTTTCTCATATCTCTCTCTCTTTCTCTCTCTCAATCTCTCTATCTTTTTCTGTATCTCTATTTTTCTCTCTATCTTTATTTCTCTATCTCTATCTTTCTTATCTTAACGTACTCCGTTTAATAGATATAACCATAGAAAATCGGAAAAATTAAATTTAATATTAAATATTCGCAAATGGTTATTCGTGAAATGGTTGAACCAAAAATGTATTATATTTTTGCGAAGTTGTATAATTGAATCGTTTGTTTATGCAAAAGTCTCGCTCGTTTCACAGAGAAAACTGCAATCGAATAGCATTAGCGGACTTTTCTCGGCATTCGTATTTCCTGTTAAACGGAAAAAGAGCTGAATACTTTTCTCGTTTCCTATTTTTCTTTTCTCTCTCTCTCTCTCTCTCTCTCTCTCTCTCTCTCTCTCTCTTACTCTTATCGAGTAACTCTTACGAAAAAATGCGCATCGCCGAACTCGACGAAGCTTTAGCCGAGCAGTCGAGCATTAAACGAGAGAGAAAGGTAAAGAGAAAGAGAGAATCACTTTATTATCTCCAAAAGTTCAAAACGACGATCAAAAATGTAGAACGTAGTTCATTCTGACGTCCTACTTCCAAATATTTCGTAGAATATTTTTTTTCGTTATCTAATCTAAACAAAAATTAAATTTATTTCCATTAAAAAAAAAAAAAAGAAAAGAAAAGAAAAGAAAAGAAAGAAATTTGATTTATATAACGTGATCACCCTTTACGGTTAGATATATTCGAAAGGTTGTGGTTCGAATCGAGGTCAAGGTTGAAACTCGATTCTTTCTCGTGTTGAATCCCTCGCAACAAGGCTTAAGTCGATTATCAAAAATTTTTTTACAATTTAACGAGTTCGAGTCAACTTACGTTAGAACGGAACATGGGGCTTTTGTCTTGTAACTCGCGAGTTCTGCACGAGAGGAAAAAAGGAAAAGTAGAAAAAATACAAAAACGTGTGAAGCATAAGAACAAAGAATGAAACTTGTATATGTGTGTGCATACGTCATGTGCACGTGTGTGTGTGTGTGTGTATGTATGTATATATACATTCAATACACACATATTTATATCACATTGAAAGAGTTAGCTAGGAAGCAAGAGAAGGTATATGTTGAAAAGGGTGCAAACGATGAAGGGATGAAGGGGTGTTTCGCGATGTCGCTTTCATAAGGGGGTAGTAACACGCGATTAGGTGTATGCCGTGTGTAAGAAACTTTCGTTTCAACCTGTTCCACTTTCAATGATATCGTTTCAAAGCAAATCGTTCTATATGTGTATGTATATACATATATATATATATATATAAGTGTGTGTGTGTTTAGTTGTTTCTTTCTTTCTGATTTTCTTTCTTTTTTCTATATTTTTCTATTTCTTTTTTTTTCTGTCATGTAACCTATCTTAGACTTTTCCCATGTGTATCATACGTGAAGAGAGAACTTGTACGTATAACTATTACTCAGCTAATTCAACGACCGTGGCAAACGGCATCTGCTATTTGTCGTGTCACTAACACGACTATTTCTTATGTAATATTAAAGGAGAACCAAATTCCAAATGTGTTACGAATTATATATATATATATATATTTGATTATATGAAAACAATGAAAGATAAAAATTTTATTTTGAGGAGAAAATAATTTCAATGTTTTTCTTTATTTCTTTAATTATTTTTTTTTTTCTTGTTTAATTCGAAGTCGGATATTATATAAAAGAGAAAGAGAGAGAGAGAGAGAGAGAGAGAGAGAGAGAGAGAGAAAGAGAGAATATCTCGAAAAAGAAGTAAAATTGAGACGACATTCTTGCCACGACTAATGTCTCTTACCGTCCATCAAGTATACGATGTAATTACTAAGATTACTAAATTTCTCTGTTACTTTCTCTCTCTCTCTTTCTCTCTCTTTCTCTGTCTTTCCGTTCTTACTTTGATAACTCATATTATATTTCTTTCTTATATTTTAAATCACATGAAATTTAGTTAGTCCCTCTTGATAATATCATTACATTTCATTACACCCCTGACCCTCTTTTTGTCACGGTTCTTAAACGACCTTAATTGTTATTTACCACGACATTACTATATAACCGAGGATTCGTGAAATGCGATTATATTTCTTTAGCCGTTTCAGAATGGTTTCCTATATGTATGTGTATGTATGAAAGAGAAAGATAGATAGAAATAGTTAGATGGATTAACGTTAACATTGATAAGTTCAACCTGAAAGGTTCGCCTTGTACTATTCTTTTCAGATGACGATTAGTGCTCGTCGATGCTGAAGTAGTTATGAAGTACTGAAGAGTCTTGTACTCGAGCTAGCGGATGAAGAGAGTCGCGAGTGAAGATGAGAGTTCGTAAAAGTTGAAGGAGGAAGGAAAACCTACACAACGAACAGCAACAACCTGCCTCGTCCATTGCGACCAGCCACATATCTCACGTTAAGGTAAATTTTTCTTTTCTTTTCTCTCTATATATCCTGATTTTTTTATTAGGATTCTACAGATTATTTTTGTGAGAACGTAGTATATCTACAAAGAATATATACATATTATATACTATATATATATATGTGTGTGTGTATATATATACATACTCTGCGTATGTGTACATCTGTCGAGTATAACTACTAGAACTTAGTATATAAAAATTATTAATATAGTACTTATACTAGAAGAACATAATATACAAAAAATGTATATGCTATAGCTACTAGAGATTAGTATACGAGAATATAGTATTATAGAATATAGTATACAGAATATAGCATATGATAAATATACGATAAATATATATATATATATTAGAAGAATAAATAGTATAAAAAAGAATATGTGATATATTATGAGAATGTAATATATAAGAGGTATGTATGTTGTATCATAGAGTATTAACATATAAGAAGTGTATGTGGTATTTCAGAAGAATGTGGTAAAAAAAAAAAAGAAAGGAAGAAAAATATATATATTGTAATATTACGAGAACGTACCGTACCAAAAATATCTATAGTTTCTCTTAGAATCTCGTTTTTATACAAGAATTACGAGCGGAATTAGTTGGACGTATCGATTTATGTAAAATTTACTCCAATATCAAGAACGATTCACGCGATAGATATAAATATGGATCGACCATTGGAGGTCTTAGTTGACTCGTCATCTTATTTAAATCGCGCCACAATAAGCTGTAGTTATGTATTGTTTTTTTATTCATTTAATTATTTTTTTTTATATTCTTTCTGAAACATCGAATAATATTACTTACTTACGATGTTATGAATATCGAAGATAGTACATAACTTTACTAGAAAGAATTTTTTAAGTAGTATTAATCAGTGATAAAGCGATAAGATTACAAAGGTTTAAGAAAAGATATATAATTTTATTAATATCATTAATAAATGATAATAAGATTAAACAAATATAAACTTTTGTAAGAAAAATTAGATTTTATATTGCTTGTTATATTTTTTATGATATTACTATATAAAATTTATCGTTATATTATATTAAAAAAAAAAAAAAAAAAAAAAAAAAAAATAGAAAAAAGAAAAAAAGTTGCATATAACTTTGGTCTACATTTGTATTATTGTTATATAAATATATGTATAAAAAAAAAAGAAAGAAAGATAGAAAAAAAATCATGAATATGTGCTAGTGACATGCTTCCTTCTCTTGGCGATTTCTCCGCACCAATTTTACCGCACCCTTGCCCGTAACCTATTCTCTCGCATAGAAAGAGTACGCCTTTCTCAGCTTTGCGTGATTCCATGAACTAACCGTGTCACGACGCGATTAACAAGCTATACTCGAGAGCCACAGAACCGAGATGACTACTTGTACACCAAAATCGACGAAATAAAGATTCGAATTTTTTGAAAAGTCGAGGGAAGTCGTCGACTCGAGTTTCTTCTTCAAAAGTATCGAACGATCAATCGGTTATTGGAAATCTGACAAGTATCGGAAAGTTTGGACAAAGAAAGAAGTTTCGTGATAGAAATATTCAAAATAAGCCGATTTTATTATTAACGCGAGAGAATAAAAAATTAAAAAAAAAAAAAAATAGACGGTAGAATCTTATTAAAAAAAAAAAAAAAAAAAAAAAAACAGGATAATACGAAAACACATAAAAATTATATAGATGCTAATTTTGATCTGCAATGAAAATTTTCATTCGGTCACAAAGAGAAAGAAAGAAAAAATAAAGGAAAGAGAATATTCGAACGAATTAATCTAAAACGACAAAAAATTCCGATTCCTCGATAATAATAAAAATTCTGATATTATTCTTAAAAAAAAAAAGAGAAAAACTTTTATCCGCGAACATATAAAAACTTGATATATTTTTGTACCTCTAAAAATAAAACAATTTTTACACCTCTACCATAAAGTCTTTTCAAGAAACTTAAAATTCGATGTACCTACATAATAATAATAAAAAAAAAAAGAACAAAAAAGAAAAAAGAATAACCATTTCTTTTTCTTTCTTTTTTGTGGTTTTAAAAAGATGGCCGAAGGTGACTCTGTTGGCTCGTATATTAAAGTCACTTAAAAGATTAATATCAGAATCGTCACAGTGTTATTTCTCACAAAGTTAGTTTCTTAATCGGAGTTCTCGCTGTCGTTGTCATCGATACGAATTGCGTTGGTGAAAATGTAACGCGTTTGTGTCCTAGATATCCAACGAAGCTATATACGAAGGTCGTTAACTCTGGCGTCGGTACGTCTGGCGACGCTAAACCGTCGTTAATTTTCTATGTACATATAGTTGCTAATTCTCATACGCGTAAACGCGTTGTCATTCGTTGGTTTTTTTTCTTCGTGTACGTGTTTTCTAATCGTTTCGATGAATCAGTTCGTGTCGTCATTTTATTTGTCTAATTTAAAGAATCTTACAGTTATAAAATATTCGCGTCTACATTAACGTTTATTTTCCATTTTTCCTTAATCGCAATTGTTAACATTACATTACATAATATTTTTAACAATTTTTAATCTTGCTTAGACAAACTCTAGTTTTAAACAAACATCTCCTGTTTAAACAATTAAATATCGATTATTAGGTCGTTAAAATGTTAATAATTTAAAAAAAGAGAAAAGAGGAAAAGGAATATCTAAAAGCATAACGATAATTTTTCTTTGTTCAATTTTTGTCATTTTCACAGAAGAAAGAAATAATGACAATTTCCGTTTAACAAATATCAAAGTGTATGAAAAACTATCGAAGTAACATCGTTATTTGCTCCGTTTTAAGAACAGCAATTATATTACAGTCAAGAAAATACGATTAATTCTACCTTAGAATATTTATTTATTTATAGAATAAAGATATTATTCACGAACATGATTCGTCTGAAAAATTCTTTTGGAGACTTTAAAGAAACGTAGTACTAATGTTACAACGAAAAAAGAAAAAAATAAATAAAAAAGAATAAAGAAAGAAAGGAAGGAAGAAAGAAAGAAAGAAAAAAGGAAAAGTCGTCCAACAGCATCGTAGGGAGAAAACATATTACGTTTTGGCTGAAAGAGTGATCCATTGTAATCGAGTAAAAAGGGAAAGAAGAGTGATGTAAAAAGGGAGCAAGTGGTAAAAACCAAAAAAAAAAAAGAAAAAAAGCGTGAAATCGTGAAGAAAGCCGTTTGAAACGGTCCAGGGATGTAGATTTTTTAGAATTGGAAGAGAAAGAGAGAGAGAGAGAGAGAGAGAGAGAGAGAGAGGGTGCGGCATAGGTCGTTGAGAATTTCCGGCACTTTATCTATCTGTATCTTTATCTTTATCTCTATCTATCCATCTATCTATCTATCTATCTATCTATCTATCTATCTATCTTTATATTTCTTTCGAGTTCAATAATACGTTTTAAGGAAAAAGATGACAACGATGGAGTCGGTGGTTGCTCAACGATTTCCTGTTGAAAGTTTCTCGCGTGGTTTCTCAAATTCACGGATCATGAAAGTTAACCCCGCGAAAGTGTAGCATTCTGGAAACGCGACTTGTGCGGAGTCTCTCAGAATGGGACGGGCTAAGCCACGTGACGTTACTCTAGAGCGTTCCGTGCCGCAACGCCCCGTATTGATCGAACGAACATCAGCTGTACGGTTGGTAGCATTTATTCCTAACTGCCTGATAGCTTGACTCTGACTCGACCACCACCGGCCTACTGACATTGTCACTTTCTCCTTTCTAACATTTATCTCTCTTTCTCTTTCTTTTTCTCTCTCTTGCTCTTTCTTACTTTCTTTCTCTCTCTTTCTAATTATCTTTCTAACTTTTATTCAATGTTTTTTACAATTCGTTGAAATGATCTTAATCGTCACGGTTATTACAGATTCACAATTTTAAGTATAATTTAGTTTAATACATTTGTTGCGTTTTTAAAAATAAATACCTTTCGCTATGGGTGCGGTTTATATATATATATATATTTCTCTCTCTCTCTCTCTCTCTCTCTCTCTCTCTCTCTCTCTCTCTCTCTCTCTCTCTCTATCTTTCTTTTTTTGATTCGTTTGGTATACATGGTCGATGACGCCAAACGGCGTTACACGTACCAATAACAATGTAAATAATTCCAACAATTGGCATTCCACCCAACAGCAAATGCGTTGAATGTTTGAGAGATTTAAAAAATCTGATAGTTATATGTTAATAGCTATTTTCAATAGTTATTTTTTCCAGTGAGAATATCAATCTGATTTTATCATTAGTTCACTGATAATATTGTCGTTTTATCTTTTCGAACGTTTCGTTCTCTCTTCCTATCTTTTCTTATTCTTCTTCCAAGCTTACTATAATAAGACAAAAGGACATTATTGTCGTTTCCTCCAAGTTATTATATTTTGTTAAAACGTTGACTGTCATGATAACGTTTAAAGCACTTATACACTTTAAAATGAGCTTAAATTTCTAATGTGTGTGTAAAAATCTTTTATACGTATCTATCAAAAGTGAGTTTTGAATGTTATCATTTGTTTAAAATTAATTTTGGCCAGTTAATGTTATGACAAAGATAGTTAAGAAAAGTTGGTCCCTTTGGAACAGCATTTCTCGATCTATATATGTCGGGGTTAAATTTTTAACAGGTCGTAAAATGGTAGATACGACCTTACGCCAAAGTGATAAATGTGATCAAATGATGTGAGATTTTCCAGAACGTTTCTTTTCTTAGAATATTTTTATGAGTTCGAAGAAATATCGAGAAGGTCGTATTTTTAAAATAATATAAAGTGATTCCAGTCTGTTGGATTCTTAAAAATTATATTTATATTATAAACATTTGGATTCGTTGAAAACAATATATATATATATATATTGATCACACGACAAAAAGGTTGAGAAACTCTGCAGTAAAATATTATTATGGAGATTGAAAGGTGATTTAGTTTGTGATACTTTAATAGACTTTATTCAAGTCATTTAGATATTCTAATAGTTATTAATTTTGAAATAATACTGACAATAATTGGCTATGTAATCAATTATCTGGAAACGTTTGTACGAAGATTATTTTATATTTTATATTTGTCGTAAAACGTTAGAGTGATTTCAATCAAGTAATTTCTAGAGTAATCTGTCAATCGATATTTCGTAGTACGGTCAGGAGACTCATAGAAGTATGTAGCTCATGGGAAAATAAGAAATCAAGGAGGGTAGGAGGTCGACCGTGGATGGTGAATGATTTAGCGCGTTCTCGCTTTACACTCACTGCGATAGCCCTCCGGTGAGTACGTAAATTGCTAGTATGTATTTTCCGCAACGTCAAAGAAACGTCACCTACTTAACTTTGAATGACGTAACAATCAAATGTAACAGATGGTCGTTGGAAATTAACTTATTATTACATTCGTAATTTGTCAAAGTTTTTAGATTATTTTTATTTGTAAAATATATTAACAATTACATACTTTAATCTTTTTATAAATACAACGTTTGTATTATTTATTTATTTATTTATTTGTTTATTTATTTGTTTGTTTGTTTGTTTGTTTGTTTCATTTATTTTCGTTCGTTCATTTGTTTCTATAATTATTTATTTATCTCTCTCTTCTTCTTTTTCAATTTCAAGATAATTAAAATTTAGAGAGAGATTATTTTTATTTATATGAATTGTTAAGTCTTTTAATCTTCATAAATACGTTTATTCATTTATATATTTATTTATTTATCGATCTCTCTTCATTTCTATTTAATTAAAATTCAGAATAAGATTATATTTATTTATGTAAACAGATACCTTTTGTTAATCTTTATGAATACCTTTACTTACTTATTTATTTATTTATCTCTTTGAATTCCTAATTAATTAGATTTTACAGATTATTCTTATTTATATAAATAACAATAGCTTTTAAACTAATATAAATACAAAATCTATTCGTTCATTTATTTGATCATTCATTCATTCATTCATTCATTCATTCAATCATTTTTTTTCGATTCCTTTCAATTTCAAATTCGAGAATTTTCCTAAAGAAATTAATTATTGTATGTATACGGGGATCTTCCTCGAATCAAGTAAATTAATCAATTCGTGGAGCAAAAACAGTCAACGTCCGATGATTGAACCAATGTAAAAAATAAAAAGAGAAAAATAGAGAGACAGAGAGAGACAGAGAGAGACAGAGAGAGAGAGAGAGAGAGAGAGAGAGAGAGAGAGAGAGAGAGAGAGAGAAGGGATGAAAGATAGAAAGAAACGAATAAAGAGAAGGTGCCGAGTTCGTGCGAGATTTACCATCCTCATTATTTTCAATTACGAAGCTTTCTCGGCCTTGCTCGGAGCAATCTCAAGATTGGATCGTCGTGTTAGAAAAAGAAGAAAAAAAGGGAGGATAAAAAAAAAAAAGAAAAAGAAATAGAAAAAGAAAGATGAGTGCGATAGACTCTCAAGCGTCGACATTAGGCCCTTATATGAAAGTTATGTGCCAACACATGAGAGAACACTTTAAGCTTTTGCTTTAACTTACTAATCTCTCTCTCTCTCTCTCTTTTTATTTTTCTTTTTATTTTTCATTCTATTTCTTGTACCCATCCCCCTCTCTTTGTTTATTTTTCTTTTTTATTTTCTTTTTTTTTCTATTTCTTGTACCTCTCTCTTTCTCTCTCTCTCTCTCTCTCTCTCTCTCTCTTTCTTTCTTTTTCTCTTTCTCTGTATTTTTTAGTATTTATGTGTCAACATGATCGAGCTCTTGAAGTCATCAACACTAGAAGCACCAGCCTCGGGCTGTTTCAGAGGATGTCGTATGTTTGCGGTTGCTCACATTCCCTAGAAAATGCAAAGCCCTGTCCCCAACGGATAACACTTGACGATCTCATGAGAGAAATTTCAACACGGCAAATATTGCGTTACGTTCACGCCTTATGACTTGGCTCACTGATGATGTATCTATGTATCTATGTATCTATGTATCTAGTATGTATATACATACTTACGTTGAATATAACTCGTTCCGAGATGACGATTCCTTTCCGGTCTACTGCTTTTGAAAATTTGATTGACGTATCGATTTAAGAAAACGAGAGGGGAGAGAGAGAGAGAGAGAGAATAATAATAATAATAATATAAAAAATAGATTTTATTCAAAGAGAAATATTAAGATCATATATAATATGATATCAATCTAAATTTTTCGAGATTAAAAAATATATAGTACGGTTAATAAATAATGAAATATAATATAATGTGTTATTGTTTAATTTAGAAGAAACGAAAGAGTGAAATTTCAACTTTTTATTTATCTTGAAAATAATTATGTTTTCCCGAAGTTTCAATTCGAAAAAGTAGGCAATTACTCGTTAAAGAAAATTTTTCGCAGGATTGGAAATAAAGTTGTAAAGAACTCTGAGGGTAAGAGTTACAAGGGAAAAAAAAAAAAAAAAAAAAAAAAAGAAAGAAAAAGAAGGAAAGAGAGAAAGAAAGAGAAATTAATTATTTACAAACACGATCTTTCTCTTCTGTTCCTTCAAAGGTCGCTTTCCTAGAAAAACGTGACGTCGAGAAAAATAAAATAAGAACGAAAGCTTATTTCGAAGTGGAAGCAAACGAATTTGAGTAGCTGGTTGATGCTATAACAATGATTATCGAATGTTGTCCGTCGAATAACAAAGGAATCCTTGTTGCTTTTTCATTCTAAAGATCTTGGCTTTCGCCCTCGGCACAAGATCGTTTAACGATCCTATCATTTACGTAAACGAGTTTGTTCCTGGCTCATATTATAGTCGTTAAATGAATAAACAATTCTAGTTTTGATCGATGAGGCTATTTTAAAATATCATTGTTGAAAATTTCTCTATTTTTTCAATAACTCAATTTTTATTTGTGTTTAGAAAAAAAAAATAAAATAAAATAATGTTAAGCCATGTATACATACACACACATTATATAATATAATAATTATATAATATAATTTATTTTTTAGTATATGTGTATGTGAGTGCTAAAACATTAAATTATTACACTAATATATTATATTATACTGTACCAATTTATATTTACTCTAAAGAATGGAAAATTATTGTAATGTAATAAATTAATATACCGACATAATGTAAAGTATAATAATATGCTATAAATTCTTACAATAATGTATGTGAAAACTAATATATTAAATTAGTTATTATATATAACATATAATAACTTTTATTAAATGACATAACATAAACATGAATTATCGAGCATTTAACTATCTAAAGCTTACACCTTAAATATTACATCTTAAATTCTTACAATAATGTATGTAATAACTAATACATTAAATTAGTTATTATATACAATATATAATAATTTTTATTTAATATTAGACATAACATAAACATGAATTATCGAGCATTTAACTTTCTAAACCTTTTTTCATATTCAGATTCATGCCAATTTTTTTACTTACTTATCTCCATAAATTTTTATAATAATAATAATAATATAATAATAATAATAATAATAGTAATATTAATAATAGTAATAATAATAATAATAATAATAATATAATAATAATAGTAATAGTAATAAAAATAGTAGTAATATTAATAGTAATAATATAATAATAATAATAATAATAATAATAATAATAATAATAATAATAATAATAATAGTAATAATAATAATAGTAATAAAAATAGTAGTAATAATAATAATAATATAATAATAATAATAGTAATAATAGTAATAGTAATATTAATAATAGTAGTAATAGTAATAATAATAAGAAGAAGAAAAAGAAGAAGAAGAATAATCGTTTATCAACTTATCTGTTACAGATGACATAGAATGGGTTGGGTGGTGCTAGGGCGGTGTGCGGGTGGTGGCGGCCGCCTCTCGTCCATCCTCTCGCTGTCTCTCACCTCCCTCGCAAGTTCCCTCATCTTTACCATCCTCTGTATCCTCACACTCGCCCTCACTCTTGCCAGTCTCGTGCGTGCCGAGAACAACATGTACGTATCAAAAAATATATATCTCCTCTCATCTTTTTTCTCGTCTTGATCGATCTTATTTTCTCGATCATTTATAAGATAAATTCAAAACACGTTAGATATCATTGAAACTAGAAATTTCGACAAAGTTTCATTCTTTTGAAATTGTAAATGATTGAAAAAAATAAAATAAGACGAGTGAAAAAAAAAAAATAGGATTGTTTTTCTATATACATATATAATGTACATACATATGTACATATTTATGTATGTATGTATATTCTTATTTGCTTTAGAAGGGCTCGAAGATGTTATTACTCTAATGGCTCGATCAATTTCTTAACAAATTATGTTCACTAATAATGTAACAAAATTAATCATATTTATTTTTATTTAATATTGAAATATCTTTTTAGCATAATCGAATTAGCTTTCAATCGTGTCATTAAAACGATAACGGCTTGCTATCGAATGTATATGGACACTTCTTTACCTTTCATTTTTCTTTTATTTTCTTTTTTTTTTTTTTTTTTTTTTTTATTATTTTATTTTACCTATTTTCATTAATTTATAAACAGAAATTTTTGAGAAAGTTGCAATCGATGCCAATCGTAATAATTATCGTCTGTCCTTCCGTCAGCAGATTGTTTCTTATATACTCGTTCCAAAAATTTTCTTCAATTCTGCAGCTGCAACTGATATTTTTAAAAAATGCATATCGAACATTTTTTGTAGAGAGTATTATTATTTACAGCGTGGGATAACAAATTTGATCACCTTGAATATCTCCGTTCTTTTTATAGATATGGGAAAACTGCATTAACAAAAATCGTACGATTCTAAGAGGATCATAATATGGTGATAATACTTTTGTTGTATGTGAACGTATAAAAGATATATGAAGGTCAATTGTATTTGTTAAATATATGAATAAAGAATCATGCTTTGGATTGCGTTAGTCTATACAACACTTCTCTATTAAAAAAAATATTAATTCGTATATGTCAAGAAGTAATTAGTTCATGAAATATTTATAAGCTCTTATTCTACGCTTATTTTGCGTATTTCTTTCAAGTCTCTACAATTTTTGATTACAAAGATAATCCCATATAAATGGAAGACATTGTTATTAATAATGTAGATAAAACATTATTCCTTTTGTAAAAAAAAGTAATTTGTTTATTAATATTTTATTAATTTATTTAATTTTCTAATTCAATCGTAATCTGAAGTTTTGGTTGGCAAAATAAAAGTGAATTTAGTTCGTAATTGTTTATAAAAATTGTTTATAACAATTCGTTAATTAATTATTAACAATGTATTGAAAACATAGATAAAATTTTATACTTCAAAATGATTTTCGAATCAAATCTCTATGACTTTTAATTCCGTAAAAGATATTTCCATTTAAACGTAGAATGTGATTATTAACAATATATAACGATATTGTTTATTCGATTAAGAAAAAATTATTTGTTCATTAATTTAGTTAATTTTATAAATCGATTGCGATTAGAATGTCCTTTTTTGATGAAAATAAGATGAACTTAACTCGTATGAATTTGTTTATAAAAATTGTTTATAACAATTTGTTAATTAATTGTTAATAATGCGTTGAAAAAATGGAGAAAACTCTGTCTTTTAAAATAATATTCGAATCAAATCTCTACGACTGTTAATTCCGAAGATATTTCGGTGCAAATGCAAGACGTTTATATTAACCCACTGACCTATATAATTTCATTTAATTGACTCGACGACACACTGACCTATATAAATTCCACAAATTTGAATGACACAGCTGGATAAATCACTACTACTATATTATTACTACGAATAGCTGTAGTATAAGAATTATGAATGAAAATCTTTCGAAGATAATAACTTTGGATCGAAAAATCGTAGAGACTTGAAAAAAAAATTCACAAGTGTAATTTATCCTTTATTTATTCAAATATTGCAATAATATTGATATAATAAAATCGATTTTGTTAATAATTTTTTAAATCAAACTATTTTTTCTTCTTTTCTTTTTTTTTTTTTTTTTTTTTTTTTTTTACATTCATGTATGTAATAAAGATATAATTACAATGAAATGATTATAATTTTTATTTTTAATACAATTCTTACTATAATTGTTTAAATTTTATTTGGTTTATTTAAAATAACGAATAAAAGATTTAATAATAATCGCCAATATACGAGATTGAAAAATCGAAAATACGAAAAATTTTTTTTTTTTTTCGTTACTATTAACTTACTATTATTCTTAATATTTAATTTTTAATATTTAAATAAAAATATCTTTTAAATGAATAATTCTTCGGCAAAACATAGTTTAATATTTGTTTATAGAGAATGTCGAGTTGTTTTCGTTCACTTTTGTATATCTTTCATATATTTATTTGCAAGAAAATGATTATCGTCATATTATACTTCCCTCTATACTATAAAACTTTACTAAACAAACTCTCCATATCTTTGAAAAAAAAAGAAAAAAAAAAAAAGAAATGTAAGGTAATCAAAGTTATTATCCCATTCTTTACATACGTAGCAAGTAAATGATCTAGTGATTGTGATATAGTCACGATCGAAGAGAAAGAGATTATGATACTCTAGCGTGTTATAAAAATTATATTTGTTCGATCAACATATTATATATACATATGTATGAAATATTTTGCTCAAGACGCCGCGTAGATGCTATATACATATTATATGCGTTTAGAGAGCAATGTTTTTTCTTATTCGATCAGTAGCTCCTGGTATTATTACTATTATTATTATTATTATTATTATTATTATATATTATATAATATATACAGTTCGAACGAATGTGTTTGTAGGTATGTTACATATAGATAAGTTATAAGAACAATATAGACAATTACTATAATTGCTAAAAAAAGAGGACCTCGAATAGTAAATTTCTAATTTCAATTTAATTTTAATCTAATTTTAAATTTTAATTAAAAAATAAGCGAAAAATAAACAAGGGAAAAGAAAGAAAAGAAAAAATGAAAACGATCGAAGAGTCCAGACATATGGGAAACTTAGTAAGTAGTAAAGATACACGCATGATTGGACAATATAAAATACATTAAACTTCGTGTTCCAATACCGATTTCTTTCAACGACATTAACGTTCATTAAAGTGCATGAAATAATGGAGGAAAGTTAAATCGCGTTTGGAGTTAACTATATCGGCCATTATAAAGATATATAAGCTTGCAAAAAAAGTTCAAAAAAAGGAATACGTTAGTAGTATACTAGAAAGATGTTTCTCAGATAACTTTCGATATCTCTCGAACTACTTTGAGGTCCTCCGTTAAAAGAAAGCAGAAGGGAGAAAGAGAGAGAGAGAGAGAGAGAGAGAGAGAGAGAGAGAGAGAAAG
>NC_057692.1:8065956-8070956 GCF_014466175.1 Vespula pensylvanica
GAGAGAGAGAGAGAGAGAGAGAGAGAGAGAGAGAGAGAGAGAGAGATAGTACAAAAATGTCTGTTTCGAGGAAAATCATCAGGTTCGAGCGCAAGAGGATGAACTAAAAAAGAAAAAAAAAATCTTTTCCCGGTCCGAAGATATCTCGTCGCGGGGCCCACTTTTTATAATTAAAAAAAAAGAAAAAGAAAAGATGAAAAAATGAAAGAAAAAGAAAAGAACAAAAAAAAAAACACCAGTTAGAGGTTATCATGTTGTACATATAGTGAGTTGTGTTTTGCAGCTTCGAGGAGGGCAAATCGGACAAGGAGATTCTGGACGATCTGCTGCAGACGGCGCGATACGACAAGCGGCTTCTGCCCCCGGTCCAAGGTACACTGAGGCCCCCGCCCCACACCCGCCAAGACGACTACACCCCTGACCTCGTACCCAATGACCCCGACCATCCAGAGCACCTCGAACATCACCGGCACCGCTACCACCACACAGCACCACACAACCACAGCTCACTGCTCACCCCTCGTCGAAAGGGTACTCTCTATATAAGATCGACCCGTTGATATTTGATAATAATAATGTTGATAATGATGATAATGATGATGATGATTATGATGATGATGATGATGATGATGATGATGATGATGATGATGGTGATGGTGATGAAAAGCGATGAGATAAACGATCGAAGATAAACGACAGAGTTAGAGACAAAGGAATCAAATCTGAGAGAATTTCTGTATGTGTGGGGAAGAGAAAGAGAGAGAGAATGCTTCTAGGTTGCGTGTAATGTATGTGTGTGTGTGTGTGTATGTATGTGTATGTGATAATAGGAAATAAAGTGAATGGATAGAGATAGAGAGAACCAAGTTCGTTCAGTAGAGAAAGTCTATGAGAGGTCAGCCGAATCGGAGAGACTACGTCCGACCTTTGACGGACCTTATTCACTGCGACTCGCACGAGTTATACACACGATGAAAGAGAATTTCCTTGATCGTTTTATCCTTTGCCCTCTGACTCCTATATAAACCGATATTTTCTCAAAGTACATTATGTAGGTATATCGTGTTAGATTCATCTAATTCCTTATTAACACAATGAATGGAACGTTGAATGATTTATTTAAAATATTTTTTGATATATATTTCGTGATATTTATAAAATGAAAAGTATAATGAATCTCTAACGAATCTAGAATGGAAAAGAAAAGTAGAAAATAAAAGAAGGAAGAAAACGAATATGAAAAGTATCGCGTTGAATTTTCTTTTATATGTTCTATTTATAAAACGAAATTATTGATATTATTAGACGGAAAGTTCGACGTGTTAATTATGTTAAAATAAAAAGGAAAGAAAAATAACAAAGAATTATATATAAAATTGTTATAATTGAAATGTCAAAGAAATGATTTAATTTCATGAACTTTTCTCTTTCTTACCTTTGCCATTTAATTATTAAACAAAGGGTTTCTTCCTCTTTAATGTATTCCGTTATAAACGAGTTAATTTCGGGCAACAAGGACGAGCCGCCGTCGTTATTATGCTATGTTCATCGAGTCTCTTTCATCGATCGACAAAGAGTATCACGTAGGAAATACCTACTATAGCAAAGCTATTCGCGTTATAAACGGAAAAGCTCGTTTTAGCGCGATGGAAAAGCACCAAACGCATCGACGCATTATTTCACGAGAGTTCAGCGTATAGTTAGTAGGTGAATATGCGCGCTTCGTTTTCATGATAGCTTTTATCGTTTCACTTTTCCATTCGACGGTCATTCCAACGAGAAAATAATTAATAGTACAATGTATCATTACAATAATTTAATTGAAAATGATTATCGTTAAATTTCCATTAAGTACATTTATTAACAGATAAATTAGCTCGGAATGTGAAGCTTCTTTGTTTATTATATTATTACAAATAACGTGAGTATCGAACGTTACCCTTAAACTTAATATCAAGGAAATTCTTTTTTCTTTTCTTTCTGTTTTTTTTTATTTTTATATAAGTAGTCGTGGCGTGCAAATTATATGTATGTGTGTGTGTATATATACATATTTAATTAATTAGTAAACGTATGATAAAACTGATAGCAATATCATTTTATTATTATTATTATCATTATTATTATTATCATTTTTAAAGTAAAGAAGAAAAAAAAAAGGAAAATAGATGAAAATGTATGCACAAAATTACTGAAAATTTTACCATCGTATTTCTGTCTTCTTTTTTTTTTTTTTTTTTTTTTTTTTTTACACGTCCAACGAAGTATACTATCAATGAAATATGAAATAAGACTCTAATAAAAAGAGATGACGAATTTATTCCGATTAGGCTGCACTCGACTTCGACTTTATGTCTAAGATTTGAACGAGCTTCTCGCTAGGGAAAGAGCTTTTATCAGATATCCTTTGGCAAATGGAAACAACTGTGATAAGAGGACATATTGCTACCAGCAACAGCAGCCAGCAGCAGCAACAGCAACAACAGCAGCAACAGCAGCAGCAGCTTGTAGCTATCGCTCGTAGAAAAAGCTCCGGAGACTTATTAGGCACTCTGCGAATTAGTTGTTTCCTTTCGAGCACTTCAGCTTCTTCGACACTCTCGCAGTATCTCGATTTTCTCGAAACGATAGCTGTTTTAACAACGGCACTCTGCTTTCTCGGTAGGAAAGGCTTCTTTTCTTTCTTTCCTTCTCGTTTTTTTTGATCCTTTTTTCTTTCTTATCTCTACGCCATTGAAAGCTGATTGTGAAGCTGGCAAATTTGTGCTATTTCGAAATTCAATATTTCTGATAACAGCTGTGCTCGATATTCTCTTTAACAACTTTGCTCGCTCATGAAATTGCTTATTCTTCTTCCTCCACCATTACGTCTATCACTTTTTCTTTTATTAGATAATATCTTTGATAAGAGTTTCGAGCTTTTAAACATTTCCTTCAAGTCGATTCAATTTTATTAAAAAATATAAATGTGTGTATATATATATATATATGTGTGTGTGTATGTATATATGTATATATAGTAATAACAATATTTCTTCGTGCAGAAATGATATAGCGATTTGATATTGAAATTTTCCAGGTATTATGAAATATTGTAATTATACGGAGAATACATTAAGGGATGGTAAGACGAATTTTGAAGGAGGGAGAGGAACGTTATATAGTATGGATCTCAAGGAAAAGAAAGAGAAAAAGAATGTGTGTGAGAAGGAAAGAGAGAAAAAAATTGAATGAAAAAACGAGAGAGAAAGATAGCAAATAAGTGAGAGCTAGAAAGAGGAGGCTTTTCTTTCTTCTTCGATAACTTTTCTCGACGTAGTCTGACACAAAGCCGACTCTTGGCGTCTACATCGGCAAGTTGATTAATCGTGAGAGAAGAAAATTACAAGAAGAGAGAGAGAGAGAGAGAGAGAGAGAGAGTTCGTGGCTACATCATTAAGCCGTAAACTTATTCCGTGACACGGAGCCCAAGGCTTTTCTCATATTTCTATCGTCTTCTCTCTCTAACTACATGTAAATATAAATAATGTATGCATACATTTGTGTGTCTACTCACGTACATCAATGAGAGTCGCGATCCCTTTTTATAATCATCGAAGTGAAGTCACGTGCTATGCGATCTTAACGAAGATATTAAGATGCTTCGCTAATTGCTTCTTTCTTTCTTTCTTTCTTTCTTACTTTCTTTCTTTTTCATTATTTGTATTTCTTCGTTTTCCCTTGTTTTCTTCTTTTCTCTTCTTTCTTTCTTTTCTTTTTTTTTTCCCTTGACTCTCGTTTCGTTAACTCTATTTAAAGAGACCTCTTTTGATTTGTAAGAAAAAAGAATAGAAATATCGTGATAACTTAACGGATTAGATTTGAATAAAATATAACACACGATGTCTTTTCCGTATTTGAAAGAGAATCTTTTATCATAAATTTATAGTCAAACTTATAAATGATCTTCAAATTTCTATTCGTAGTAAGTAACAATAAAGTTAGGAAAGAACATTCTGAGACATGATGTAGGTATATGACTTTTTCTTATTTCGTATTCTTTTCTTTTCTTTTCTTTTTCTTCTTCCTTTTTTTTTCTAACTTTATATTCCTTATTTGTGATACCAACGAAGTTAGCAGGGAAAATTCTAAGGTATCATACCTTAGAATGTGTATATGTGACTGTACACATATATATATATACACACAGATATGTACATATATATATACGATTTCTAAGTAACACGTTCGATTCGAGAAGAAAGAAAAAGAAAGAAAAAAAAAAAAAGAAAAAAAATAGAAAGAAAGAAAGAAAAGCATATCTCACGAGGGAAGAATAAAAGTAGTGCATATCTAGTGTTATTGATCCGATAGAAAACGAATTCAAAATTCTCTCCGATCTTTCGAATAAAATGTGTTTGTAGGTTTGTGTATGTGTGTCTTTGTGTGTGAGAGAGAGAAAAAAAAGAAAGAATGGAAAATATTGAAGAGTTCTTGCCAAATCCGTAGATATCGTGGGCGTGCATCTGTAAGCAGTATGGCAGCCTGGCTACAACCGGCTAAATAGATTCGTGCCAACGTTATTCGCAAGGCAATGGATGCCAGAAGTGACACGCATATACTAGAATCATGTATCGCTCCACTTCGTCTATTCACCTAACTTTTTCGATCTATCGTCGTATCGAACAGTCCTCTCGATCTCTTACCTCAGAATTATTCGTCTTATTCTTGCAAACATTTGTTGTTTTTTTTTTTTATTACAAAATAACTTTCATCCACTTCGATCGATCATGATCTGACTTCGATGATCTGACTTCAATTTGTTTATTAGTTCGACTCGATTTAAGTTGATTTCGTTTTTACGATTTGGGTGACATGAGTTTTGGTGAATTTAGAATTACGAGTGTTCAAAGAAAAAAAAAAAAAAAAAAAAAAGAGAGAGAGGAATGTGAACGTGTGGACGATCTTGTCGTTTAATATTTATCTTCTTTTTTTCTTTTCGATGTGTACGAAAAGAAATG
>NC_057692.1:8073456-8078456 GCF_014466175.1 Vespula pensylvanica
TTCGTACGATGGTTCGTAGGTCGATCGATGCTAGCCGCGAACCACCCCATTCCCCTCCCTGCAAACCTGCTTCCTCTACTCCACCCCCTTAGCACGATTAAGATTTATATCGAGTTTCTTCTTTCTTCTTGTTCTTTCTTTCTTTTCTCTCACAGCTACTTTCCTACGGTTATTGCAAAATTTTTTTTTTTTTTTTTTTTACTAAATCGAGCAGCCGTTAATTACGTTACGATCGAATTAAAAATAGTACTGAAAGTATTGTACATGTATATGTATATGTATATATATATATATATACTTACATATATGTACATATATAAAGATATAAATAAATAAATTGTACGAAAAGAAGAAAAGAAGAAATCGTGCGACGCTCGACTACGAACTTCGTAATACGAATTTTTTTCTTCGGATAAAAGAAAAAAGAAATTCAACAACAACAATAACAATAACAACAACAATAACAACAACGACAACGACAACAACCAACAGTAACAACAGCAATCACAACAATAACAACATAAAACAAAAAAGAAAAAACAAGTAGAAAAGAAAGGAAAAAAATATTTACTCTCTAAACACTCGTAAAATGCACTCAACTTTGCACCACGTTAATAAACCAATCCACTGTCACGTTTCAAATATATTATACCAAAAACTCATACACATACACACAAATATATATATATATATATAACTAAATGACCGGAGGATTGACGGTGTGTGGTGAGCTTGGTGTTTGTAACTGTAGAAAAATGTTTATAACATTTTCTGGACGATATATAACACACGCACACACGCATAAGAAACACTTACACAAAAGGAAAATACGGCTATCTGTCTTGTTTGTTTCCGTAGGTCTCTTTCTGTGAATTTTCTTATATTTGTATTTCTCTTCTTTGTGTATGAATGTATATGTGTGTGTGTGTGTGTGTGTGTGTGTGAATGTAAGTGTATGGATGGATGGTTGTATGTCTGTATGTATGTCTCTCTCTTTGTTAGTTTGTAATCGTCGAATTAAACCCCAATTCTCCAATCACTTAACCAACCAATTAACTACCTCCTTTCACGCCCTTATCAATACCTCGAAGCTTAACGCACCTAAATTCGATTTGAACTCATTGTTCATCGCCATTTTGGATTCGAAGGGAGAAGAAGAAGAAGAACGAGGAAGGATAATATAAAATATCAATTCATTTTCTCTTCTCCCCTTCGTACTTTCACCATTGCAGTAAAATATTTTTTTTCGCATACATGGTTTTATCTGAACATAAAAAATGCATACCCTCCCCCATCCTCGTTGTACTGCATTCGAACAACGATTTCATTCGTCTTCTTTTTTTTTTCTTTTTTTTTTTTTTTCTTTTTTTCTTTTTTATCATCAACGATGTACCACGACGATTTCATTCGTTTTATTTTGTTTTATTTTGTTCTTCTTCCATTTCCTTTTTTTTTCTCGTCAACAACATCCATTCGTCATGGTTTATCAAGATCATTCGTTATATATACACGTATAGCATATATATTTTATTCTAGGTCTATGATTTTCTTTTTTTTTCAGATTCACTCTAAAGTTCGATGTATGACTTGATGTTTGTTTCTATCACTTTGATGAAATTGAACATACATACATACATACATATATATATATATATATATATATATATATAATACTCTGATTGGGAATGTTTCTAAATGAAACGAAAAGATTGACAATTTTTTTGTTTTATTTTTTGTTTCTCGTTTTTTGTTCGTTCATTTACAGTAATCGAATTGAGATATATATATATATATATATATTCTTTTTTAATTCTGCATAACGTTATGTAAATTTAACGTGACACACATTTCTGTATTTTTTTAAGTATCATTTGATTTTATTTATACATATTTAATTAGTACGATTCATCGGAAATTTATTGCACGTATTTTAAGTATACATTATTGTTAGTATAGTATTACAGTATATTATATTATGCTATAGAAATAATATAATTAGTACATTATTATTATACTAAACATTATACTAACAGTATAATGATAATAATAATTATTATTATAAACTCTAAATACTATATATTAATACTATAATAATAAAAACAAACAATACACTGTACTAACAATAAGTACTTATTATTTACACTTAAACAACTTTTTTTTACAAACGCACAACAAATTCATTACAATTGTAGATGGTTAAAAACCATCAAAAGCAAAATTCTATTTAATTTTCAAATCGATCAGATCTTACAAAAATCAAATAGTTATAGAAAAACAATCATACGTAAATAGATACGATCCAATTGGAAATATCTCGTCGACGAGTCGCAAAGTTCCCATTTAATTTGATCCAACATGAAGATCTGATGATAACTCAAATAAATGTTCCTTTTAATTGTGTCGTCCTAACGTTATGTGACGATATATGAAAGGGATGTTTAGAGGGAAGGTGGGGAGTGAGTTGACGGAGTAAATGCATTCGCGTTCCTACATAGATAGATAATATAAAAGTCGAACGAGACGATCATGTGTCATGGCTTAGTGGTACGTACTAGCTTCGAGTCAAGGTGCTTTTCGAGCTTAGTACTTGACGCATCGATCGATCTTTCTCTCTCAATGTCTAACCCTTCTACTACTCCTCACCTCCCTACCCCCACTACACCCCCTTCATCGTTTATATTATGCCAGAGACCTTATCGAGACTCGGCGCCGCCGACCGCAGTGTTTATGCCACGACAAGCACCAATCGATTCTTTATCCCTACTAGTTTTACCAATACACAGACATATATGTACACGTACATGTACACGTACATGCACACGCATATATTTCCCAGCCTAACACTTTACCTTTTTTATTTCTTTGTTCTCTTTTTTCTTCTCTTTTTTTTTCTCCCATTTTTTTCACTCTCTTAGAACTATATTATATATATATATAGTTCTATATATATATATATATATATATATATATATATATGTATAACAAAGGGAACGATCAAAATATATTGAAATTTATCAAGTAATTGAAATTTTTGAATGAATTGTAAAATAGATAAAGTTGTAAATATGATGATACAATTAGTGTCGATCTTTTATATTAATATATATTATATTTATATATTTTTATTATATTATATATCATTTGTATTATCAACGAACGTATTCGTAATTTAAAATAATTTTTGGATGGAACAATTTGGAAAGAAATTTCTTTTTTTTTTTTTCCATTTCGCGTAAACTTTTAGTTATTGTTTTTGATCCTTCACTTTGTTGGATGATAAGAGATAAAAATTGAAAGTTAGCATAGCAGTTAGAAGAAAGTATACGAGATAAAAGAAGAACACTTGTCATGTTCATCTCGTCTCATCTATCATGGTTGTAATCGTTCATCTTTTTCGTTTCTCGTACGTATCTCACTCTTTACCGAACGATCCGTCTTTCCTTGAGCAAAACCCCCTTTTCTCTGTTCGTCTCCAATCGCGAACATTTTTCGACGTTCGCTTGTGATAAGCAACGAAATTCTAATTTTTGATGGTTTGGGATTTTAGTCCCGTTTTTGCATGCATCGTCCACACTTGTTGTCTGTACAAATCGTCCGTACAAAAGTTTCTGTCGTTAACACATAGAAATTGTTATGCAAGACATAGTGTCATTTATATATATATATATATATTAGATTTATATATATATATATATATAATAACATACAATATTATACAAATTTGTAATATTAACAAACAGATTGCTCGACATAGTACGCGAGTTTTCTCATTATTGACACGAAAGAAATTATCCACGTATTTTATTTTATATTTATTTATTTTAATTTAATTTTAATCGTTCTTTTTTTTTTTTTTTTTTTATTTTTTTTATATTATTATTAATATCCCCATATAGTCACAAAACAATACAAATTTTTCAATACTGAAACAACAGCACGTATTCGTTCGTTAACACTTACGAAAATATTTTCTACATATAATACGCTAGTTTTGAATAGCTCGTATTTACATTGTTTACGTATATTTGTATCTTTCGGAGTTATGCCAAGACGATAGTTTGTGAAAAGTTCTCTCGTAAAGATAAATTATTTACATGAGATTAGCGCGAATCATCGCGGTTAGTTATGTGTTGTCGCGTGATATATAGATAAATAGATAGATATATAGATAAATAGATTGATTGATTGATTGATTGATTGATTGATTGATTGATTGATTGATTAATAGATAGATAGAATTCACTCGCCCTATCAGGACGAAGGATCGAGATATCGTATCCGAGTCTTAATAAATATCTCGTCATTGATGAGAACATACTTTATTTCGTTACGAGACTACGAACTTTTTTACGGGAAAATAAAATAGAAATCGACAAATGTGGAAATTAAAAAAAAAAAAAAGAAAAAAAGAAAAGAATAAAAAATTAAAAAAATAAAAATAAATATAAATACAAATATAAACATAAAACTAAAGAAAAGAATGCAAACCAAAATTAAAAGCAAAACTCTTTAATTAAAACTCTTAAAACGAACAAATAAAAGAAAAAAAAAAAAAAAAGAAAAGAAAAAGAAAGATATAGAATACACACAAAAAAGGGCAGCATGTGCACAGCATGGCTCAGAAACAGCTTCCGCCAGTAACAGCATTAACAGCTTAAGCCAGCGTAATACCTTGCTTACAAGTTTTAAATGCGTTGAACTCGAAGGGGAAAGGAAATAAGAAAAAAAGAA
Organism: Vespula pensylvanica; assembly: GCF_014466175.1. Classification (NCBI taxonomy): domain Eukaryota; kingdom Metazoa; phylum Arthropoda; class Insecta; order Hymenoptera; family Vespidae; genus Vespula; species Vespula pensylvanica. Next base: position 8,078,188 of record NC_057692.1, read on the forward strand.
ATTTAAAAAAAAAGGAGAGTTAAGGAGAAAGAGAGAGAGAGAGAGAGAGAGAGAGAGAAAGAGAAAGGGAAAAAATAAAGATTAAAAAAAAAATAAAGAAAGAAGGAAGAAAAAGTAAGAAAGAAGGAAGGAAAAAGAAGGCAGGAAAGAAGGAAGGAACGAAGGAAGACATCGATGCAGCTTTACGATCGCCTTGTAAATCCTGTCAATCGGAATTTCACGACGATCGTTAAGACTGACGTCGATCGATTTTTATACGTTCACGATGT
>NC_057692.1:8083456-8095956 GCF_014466175.1 Vespula pensylvanica
ATTGTAAGTACCTGATAAAAAATCGTGTTGACCATTACGCTGAGCACCCTGTATACAAATTCGTTTTTCATTCTTCTTTGCAGTATCGTACGAGCAGACGGCGATTACGTACGTTTGGAAGAACGACGAGGGTACGTTACGAAAAAGTCCGAGCCTGACATCATTGAACGCTTACCTCATTAAGAACCAGACAATCACGTGTCCGATTAAAGTAAGCTGGCGAGGTGAGTCCTATAAAAAAGAAAAAAACAAAAAAATAATAATCTGCGATCGCGATTGACCAAATTAAATAATTATTATTATTATTTCGATTACAATTATTATCATTATTATTATTACTATTATTATTATTATCATTATCATTATCATTATTATTATTATTATTATTATTATTATTATTATTATTATTATTATTATTTCGATTACTATCATTATCATCGTCATCGTCATCGTCGTCATTATTATTATTATTATTATTATTATTATTATTATTATTATTATTATTATTATTATTATTATTATTATCTAAATTTCGAGTTCTCTCACTTCTTCCTCCCCTACATTCCTTTAATTTCCTTTTCTTTATTTTAGTCCATTTTCTTTCACCTCATCCTAAGATATATAAGATATATATATATATATATATATATATATATATATATATATATATATAAGTACATTTTCCTTCAAATCAAAAATTCGCTCCTTACAAATTTCTTTCTCTCATATTTTTATTTCTTTATTTCTTAATTTTTACTTTGTTTTTTCCAATGTAGATATATCTATACCGATGTAATCGATTAAAAAATTGACAACATATGGTATATACTTCGTTGCATCTACGATTGTTAATATGATTATAAATGATTAACACGCGCTTATCACGTAAGATATATATATATATATATATATATATATATATATATACCTATATATATATTTATATCACAAGTGCACTGAACATGCCCGGTCTCACTAAAATAATTAATTATATTTTCCTTCTTTTATTTTTGTATTTTCCAGTATTATCGCTTACACCACTCGCACTCGCAATGGTCTTTATATTATTTTCTTTTGTAGCGTGCGTAGTCGATGTTTTAGACAGATCGGTCGCTCGAATCTCCAAATTTTACTTACGCGACTATAAAATATGTATATATATATATATATATATATATATATATATATGTATATATACATCTATATTACACTATAATATCAATGACAACAAAAGGACAGTGAAAACGACGACAATTACAACGACGACATCGACGATAAAGACGTTCTGTGTAATTTTCTTTTCTCAAACTCCTAAGTATGTATGTTCTAAGTATTTTCGTTCTTTGATAAAGACGAAATCGAACGAAACAAATTTGTGAGAAGGTAAAAATTACTATTTTTTTTTCATCTTTCTCTTTCTCTGATATCGATCGAATATCGACTGTCCTTGTTTTTTTATTCTTCACTCTTATAGTTGGATAAAAAGAAAAAAAAAAAAAAAGAAAAGAATAAAATACAACAGTTGCACCTGCAATAATCGGTTAAATCGATCGTTCCAAGAAAACAGACTGTCCGTCTGTGTGGGCAAATGTAATTCGATAAGAGAAAAAGAAAATAAAAGAAATAATGAAATAGAAAAATTGTTTGTCCTTTTGCCAACAAAACAACAAAGCTATTTCGATTTGATTCGATCTCGTCTCTTCGAACAGTATCGACGAAATTGAAGATAAAACCGTGAGAAATGATCGACGATCTCGTTTCGTTTTCTATTTTCTTTATTCTTTTTTTTATCTTTTTTTTCTTTTTTTTTTTTTTTTTTATTTTTTTATATCCTTTCTCATTAGAGAAGGTAAGTTATTGCTCTTGCATGAATATTATTAGATATTTACGATACATATATGTATGTATACCAAAACGAGCTCGAATTCACTGGCACTTTTTCTTTGCCATTTTTCCACACAAAAATTGCTTCGATTTGATCCTTTGGCGTGGTGATCTTTCTTTAGTTAGCAAATGACAAACAACAAAATGACATCCCACAAATCCCTTATCTACTTACTTACTTACATACATACTTAATACAATTTTTCGTATAATACATGATAGCTCAAGTAAATATAACCGAATTTTAATTGACACAGCTGCAAAGGAATATATGATACAAAAGGTCATACTTCTCGAGCCTTATATAAAAAAAAAAAAAAGAAAAAAAAAAAAAAAAGAAGAAGGAAGAGAGAGGGAAAGAAAGGTAATACGATAATAAAAATTAAAATTAAAAAAAAAATAACGACAACATTAATTTTTATGATTATTAAAAATTTTCTACGAGTAGAACAGAGTAGAAAATTTGCTAAACGAGAATTCCTCTTTTTTTTTTATTTTCTTTTTTTTTTTTTTCTTTTTTTCTTTTTATAAACAGGACACTACACGAACGACACACGCAAGAGAGAAAAGGAGAGAGGGATAGAGGGAAGAATGAGAGAGAGAGAGAGAGAGAGAATGAAAGAAACAGGGAAAATGCATAATCTGCATAATGTGCATGCAACGTAGTGGTGATGTTCGATGTTCTATATTTGGATTGTATCTGTATTTTGTTCTTTAGCTGAGTTTAGATATATATTAGAACTATATCTGTATATACTCCATATATATATATATATATATATATATATATATATATATATATATGAAATATGTGTATATATAATATGTATGTATGAAATGATATATTAATGAGAATAGCTCCCCTAGAAAATGCATATTGGCAACCTTGGTTCCTGTCTCGCTTTTCAACCGAACCGCCGTGGTTTGCTTTTGGGGTGAAGTTTCTTCTCCGTCCCGTAACGATCTCTTAACGCCTTTTATAACGCCGGTTTTTCTCTCCTTTCCTTCTATTTCTATACTATTACTAATACTACCACTTCTGCTATTAATAATGGATATTACTACTACCACTATTATCTTTCTTTTTTTTTCTCTTCTTTTTTTTTTTTGTCTTGCCTTCTTAACCGGTATACCTGCTCTGGTATCGGTGAATATCAATCAAGTTATAAAAACGAGTAGTAACAGCAACGATGACAACAGCAATGAAAGAAATTAAAAAAAAAAAAAAAAAAGAAACAGTAAAAAGAAAAGTAAGAAATAATTTTTCCATATTTAAACGAGTGATACGATATTTAACGGCCTGCAATAACAACACCAAGTGTGTGCACCGATTTTATTTTTCATAGGCACTCTGAGTGAAGTTGGAACATTACAATTTTGCTAGTAACAATCTCTGTATAAAGCTTATTTTTACGAACGTCGATATTTGACAGTATTTGACAGTAATGATTAACGGTAATGATTGTTTTGAGAGTTAGGAAAGAATGTCATTTTTAACATATATTTCGTGTAACATCGTCTCGATAGAATATATTTGAAAGAAAAAAGAAAAGAGAAACAACGACAACATGAACAAAAACGAAAAAGAAAAGAAAAATGCGTCGATCGGCAATCGTCGACGTTTTATTATTATTATTATTATTATTATTATTATTATTATTATTATTATTATTATTATTATTATTATTATTATTATTATTATTATTGCTTTCTTATCGAGAACATCGAAACAGAATTACATCAAAGAGAATCTTACAAGAATATATCTAGCCTCGCCCGATTTCCTCGGAGAATAGAAAAGCTTGCGTGTAAAAATAGGACTGCTCCGATCCTTCTTTACCCTGAAGGATTCAACCATGGCGGAAAACGGATATGCTTGGTCTAGTTAGTTAACAATATCCACTGTGTGTGTACGAAAATAGATACGTGTGCGATCTATAGTTACAACGGCGATATCCAGGCCGAGAACGGGGACGATAATAAAAAAAGCTTCTACGGTATATAAAAAGATTCGGAGGACGGATAGATCTTGAAGTGATGTAGTAACGAGTCAAAAAATAAAGAAAAAAATATCAAGAAACTCTTTTTCATCATTTATTTATATGATTCTTTTTTTTATGAATCAAAAATCAAGCCTAACGTTGTCTCATAAATTGCATACATTTTCAAATGATGCTCTCCTTGCACCATAATTATTTCCTCAAATTATTTCACCAATGCCGACTCGATTTGACATTTTCTAATTTCGATATCTCACAGCTACAGATATCCACATATACATTGAAAGAAATTTTTAAATAAACAGAACTATTTTCTACTGATTCGTTTCATTAATCAAACGATGTATTAGGTCAGTAGTGACGTCATACTGCAGAAGGTTAATTATTACATCATTGAGATTTATCCGTCCCTCCTGATAAAAAAAAAAAAAACGCTCCAGATGGACGAATAAAAATTACAAATATAAAAAAAATAAATAAATAAAAAAGAAAAAAAAAGAAAGAAGGAAGGAAGAAAAGAAAAAGAGAGAGAGAGAGAGAGAGAGAGAGAGAGAGAGAGCGAGCGAGCGTGAGGGAAAAAATAAATAGGAAGGAAGATCGTGGGCTGTTCTGTTGCAGCTGAAGGACAAATCATCGACTACGAGGACGAGTTCGATGAGTTCGGGGACTCTAAGTGTTCGCTGTGCCAGCGCAGGTTTGAGGAGCAAGGTAAATTCCTCCGTTCCCCCCTTTCCGAGCCTCTCATCCAATCGTTCGTGTGTTTTTAATCGAATTTTAATTAAACATTCCGCCCTTTTAATACTTCGCCCTAATTCTACCTTTTCAATCCCAACCCTTCACCTCTACCCCCCCCCCGTTACTTAACTTTTGCGAAATATTTGAGAAAAAAAGACCACTAAAACGTAAGAGAGGGAGGGAGAAAGAAAGAAAGAAAGAAAGAAAGATAGAAAGAAAGAAAGAGAGAGAGAGAGAGAAAGATAGAGAGAAAGATAGAGAGAGAGAGAGAGAGAGAGAGAGAGAGAGAGAGAGAGAGACAGGACCAAGCTTACCAACCCGCGAGACACATGCCAAGATTTCCCCCTCACCCCCAGATATATTTTAGTAGATTCGATGTTGCTTTTTATAGTAACGATTTTAAACAAAGATCATCCACTGACCGATGAATCGTTTTTTGACGTTATCACGTATCAAATGGTTAAGTAGTATTTTATTATTATGGATCGAGTACGTATATATGTCTGTGTTTGATATGTATGTACGTATATTATATAATATATATGCAGACGTTTTAATATACGATGATTATCGGTGATTATGAAAGTGACGTAAATCGTATATTATTTCATTTGGAGAGATTGATTTTTATTTTGCCTTTTATCATTATTATTATATTATTTTATTATTATTATTATTGTTGTTGTTAATACTATTATTATTATTATGAATATCATCATCATCATCATCATCATCATCATCATCATCATCATCATCATCATCATCATCGTCAGCATCATCATCATCATCGTCAGCATCATCATTATTATTATTATTATTTTTATTATCATTATTATTATTATTGTTGTTGTTGTTATTATTATTATTATTATTATTATTATTATTATTATTATTATTATTATTATTATTATTATTATTATATAATTAAGCTCGATATAGAACTATTTTTAAAGTTTTAGTTTAAATCACTTTCATAATTATTAACAAATATGTTCCCAATAAGTTTTATTATAAGAATAAGCAGTAATATTAAAAAATGTTATATATATTTTTCTGAGAAAAAATATGCGAACAAAAAGATATACATATATGTATGTATAGCATGCGTTTATTCATTTAGATGAATAATAATGTTTAAATTATTCTTTCGGAATTATGCAATATGTTATAATCGTTGTTCGTCTTTCGATTTACAGCTTAATTTGAAAGAACGCTTAACCATTTTTTACGTATTTAAGTACAAGCATCACAGCACGTCAGATATTATTATATATTTAACGAAACGATAATTTCACGTAAATGGAGTTAATTCACTTTAATAAGTTAATTATCATAATTTTCGATCATTTCTGACTGAAATCCTTCGTTTCCCGACGTCTTTTCAATCTCGTGCGAACTTTCGAAGAAACAATACGAGAATAAAATTGAAAAATATATACATATATATATATATTTTATATATATATATATATGTATATATATATATATATATACAATTTCCAATATTCGAACGTATCGATTTCTAAAAAGAAGAACATCAAACCTCGAGTTCTTTCTCTTTTTCTTTTTCTTTTTCGAACGCCATCTTTCATTTCTTAACTTTTGAACGCGGAACAGTCTCTTGACTTGTAACAAAATTTTGAAATATCGTGAAACATTCGAAAGACTCTTAACGAAGAGAATTCAATATGTATTCGCGGCGTTCGGCAAACATCGACACTCAAATATCGTCGAAATTACGTAAGACCTTTTTTTTACATCGAGGCTACTATCGCTAAATTAACTGTGCTTTTCGTGTTTCATATATTTTAAACGTGTAAGAAAGTTCGAGAAGCTGAGAAACGTGACTCAAAGGAAACTTGGTCCATATCAAAAAAAAAAAAAAAAAGAAAGAAAGAAAAAAGAAAATAAAATAAAAAAAGAAAAACCGAAAGAAAAGAAAGAAAAGAAAGAAAAAAAAAAAGAAAAAGAAGAACAAGAAGAAAATTATGGGAGGGGATGAAAAAAAAAGGACGAGGAAATAAACGAATGAAAAGCGAGGACGAGAGAAAAAGAATTTATCAATAAATAAAAAATTTGTAACTCGCAACAGTAGTAGTACGTACGTACACACGCATATGTTGGATGTATGTATGTATGTATTATGTACCTATCACGATCCTCGTGAGCCTCGTTGGAAAATTTTGCATTTTGGAAGTTTGTTCTTGTTGAGCAAGCTATTATTTTATTTCCGTATATATATATATATATATATATATATATATATATATATATATATATACATATATACACACATAGACCCGTAAGTGATCGAAACCTGCTCTTGACTCTGATTAATCCAAACCTTACCTATTTATGACCACTCTATTCCCAATATCCTACTTGCGTTTAGAATTTCACACATTAGCATATTTAGCTCAGCTTGCAGTGCTTACGAGAATGCGGAGCTTGATTGGCGATAATTAAAGACATGATTGATTGTAAGCTACCTATTTTCTTTTTTTTTTTTCATTTCACTTTTTCTCTTTATGTTTCGTTTTTCTTTTTCCTTTTTTTTTTTTTTTTATTTCTTTATTTCTTCAACTTTTTAATTTTATATTTTTCTTTCTTCTCTACCCGTTGTCGATTCACTTTTCTTCCTTTTCTCCTTCTATCTCGTTTCGTTAATTAATTCTAGAATAATGCGCCAACAAACACACAAAACCAGACACGAGTCATTTCTATTTCATATTTGTTGTCCCATTGTAAGACGATAACGACGACGAGGACAACGATGACGACGACAATGACCACGACAACGACAATGCATCGACGACGAGGACAAGGACGACAGTGACAATAACAACGACAATGACAACGACGATGAACATACATGCACCAAAAAAGCGTAGTAGAAGCGTTGTAGAATCGATAGAATTGGCCGATTTGACGGGTTCGTCAACGTCCAACTCGATTTCCGATATAAAATATCAGGTTGACTATTCGGTCGTCTGACACGTCACATAACTACTGTTAAAGTATACATATAAATTACGAATGCCGAAAAAAATCAGCCATTCGTCGTTGTGCGAATAACGTTCGTAACACTTGCTTGCGATTTTTCGAACGAGCTACGTAATATTTTTTTTATCCTTTTTTTTTTTTTTTTTTTTTGGATACACATAGATATATATTCTTTCTTTTTTTATTTTTAACCGCAAACCTATATCCTAAAACATAATCGAGCGAAAAGAATTCTACGGCTATGTAACAATAACTATTACGAATGGTACGAACGAGTATTTTCATTTAACGAAAAAGAATTCATTTAACGAAATTTCTTTTGCTGACAAATTGTGGGACAATAAAGAGAACGATATTTTTCTTGTTTTTTCAAATAAGAAAATACTCGGTCAACCGATGGTATGTGTGTGTATATATATAATATATAATATATAAATATACATATATGTATATGTATATATATATATATATATACACGTATATATCAATGTCAGGAGAAATCCCAACGTTCTTTGGTGGGACCGTACAGGTAACTACAGCTGCCTGAAAGTGGATCTAATCTTCACCCGGGATCGTGCCTTCTACTTCACGACGGTCTTCATCCCGGGTATCATTTTGGTCACCAGCTCGTTTATCACATTCTGGCTGGAGTGGAACGCGGTACCGGCACGCGTGATGATCGGTAAGAAAATTGCGATATTAAACAAATAAATTTATCATTGAACTCATTTATCTCGATCTTTTTTGTTCAAACGAGATCTTGGAGAAAAAAAAAAAAAAAACTCTTCTTTCTGTGTGAAAATATTTCTTACCCTTTTATTTATTACGAGTTAAAAGAGATTACAATCTCGATATACGGATTAGTTCGGAAGATAAAGGAAGAAGAAAAAGTGAGAAACTGTGACGTCATTATACATCGATCCTAAGTGGCTTAGCTCGGCCAACTGGAATGATCCATTCTCTTACAGTTCATCTCCCTTTAAACGTTAATCCAACGACGCAATAAATAAGAAAGTTTTACAGCGAATATACCGCCATATTGAATATTAGCTCTAGCATTCTCCTACCAGATTATTCCCTCGAGAAATAATACTTGGAACGTTAAAATTTCATGGATAAAAAAGAAGGTTCGTTCTTTCCTTTCACTTTTTCTTCGGTCAATCATGTAGTATTTATCGTTGGTTATGCTTAACTAAGAAAAGAAAAAAAAAGAAAAAGAAAAGAAAGAAGAGAAATAGTGGTGAAAATTATCACGGAAAAGAAAGAAAGAAATAATTATAGAAAACTTGATCTAATTTTATTTCATTTTTCAGGCGTGACTACGATGCTGAATTTCTTCACAACGTCAAATGGTTTCCGAGGAACATTGCCGGTGGTTTCAAATCTGACCGCCATGAACGTTTGGGATGGCGTTTGTATGTGCTTCATTTACGCGAGCCTTCTTGAGTTTGTCTGTGTGAATTACGTTGGCCGCAAACGACCGATGCACAACGTCGTCTATCGTCCCGGCGAGAATCCCGTCACCCAGGTATTTTGCTCTCACTGGCGTATGTACTAGGTAATATATATATATATATACTTATATATATATATATATATATATATATACCTGCCTACTTCTTCGGACACAAAAGAAAATCAACCGGATCTCTATCTTCTTCGATAGCCTTTACGAAACCGAGGAAACCAGAGTGTCGTCCTTGTTTCTTTGGATAAACAATCGGAAATCCTTGCTTTCCGAACTTTTCTATTCTCTTTTTCTAAATTGTTATCCAATCTAAAAGAAAGGCAATATATCTTGTCCCCGTAATTGTTTTCAACGCGAGCTTACGCGACGAAATTTTAATTTACTCTTTGTTCAAATAACGCTTTATCCTTTCGAATCTTTCCCGATCTTTTTCTAACTAAAAGAGTCTCGTACTAAATCCACGGAGAATTTTCACGAAGAAACATCGTAAATATCACGTGAGATTTTCTTTAACTACGCCAAAGAGAAATGAAATTCGATGTTCGAATTCCGAAAAGACGAAAGTTGGAAACTCAAATTGAGTTCGATATCTATTGAAAGTGGTTTGATTCGAATCTACGCAAGGACGACATATGAGAACCTCCGTTCCTGATTGATCGGCTCTTCGTGATCTTCTATTCTCCACGACTACGTGACGTCAAGGACGAAGGGAAGATCAAAGAGCGAAAAAATGAAAAAACCAGAGAGAATTTCGTTACTCTTTCATCAACGGTTACAGTTTTGACGGAAGCTATCGGCGGTAAGGGTTAAAAAAAAAAAAACTTAATACTTTTTCGAACGAACGAAGAGACAGAAGAGAAGAATAAAAAAAAAAGAAAATAAGAAAAAGTAAACTTTTCATTTCACGCGTGGTGTTATCGAAAATTGCTCTTTACGAATTAACGAATTTTCCTCTTCCTTTTTTTTCATTTTTTCTTTTTGTTTTACTATCTCGAGAAAACAATAGATAAGTTAAATCGCGCGAAAAAAAAAAAAGAAGAAGAAAGGAAGAAAAGCAAAAACATTCTCGATCGTCGCGATCTTCATATTTCGATAATAAAAGCCATATTCTACGTTTCGCTCTCTATTACAAATCCCCCATTTCGTCTCTGTCATAGACAAATTGATATTATTCGAGGTACCACGAAACGATCTTCCCATTAACGTAACACGATATTATAATTTAAAAACCCGTCACGATTATGATCGTTTGTCTCTTTTCGTTAGTCGACGTTTCCCAAACAAATAAAAATATCTGAAGTTTGGAAAACGCTAGGGCCAAGACGATTAAACGGGATTAAAAAAGAAAAAAGAAAGAAAAATCAAACTCGAGATAATCCCTCTGTATATCTCAAAATGGACAAACTTGGTCGAGAGAACGGACGAAATGTCAGAGTCAGGTAAAACGTGTTGTTCAAATTCGAAGCCTCTCATCATTGATCATGTACCTACCACGAATCTTTTCGTACTTGTGGCCCCCGTAATCCGATGATGTAAACGCGATAAACGCTCGTTCGTATATATTAATTCTAGCTCTATTTCTTTCCTTATCTATTACACGTCTTCCTCATTATATGCCCCATCATTTACCTACAATTTATATATCTACATTTATTATATAAGTATCTACCTATTTACTTCGATTTCCACGTCCGTATTGTTGCGGTTACGTACATATATATATATATATATATATATATATATATATATATATATATATAAACGTGTATGCGTATATGACTACTCGAAATGAACGAGTACGCGCATTAGAATCGAATTTGCGATTGAACTCATTATTATATGATAAGAATTGAACGACGTTCGTTATCGTGTTTACATCGTGCACATGTGAATTTGTTGGCGTGACATTGCACAAGACACGCATTATGGTTTGTTACTTACAATCGCTGCATTTCCTCGATATATACTTTTCACTTTCTTTCTATCTCTTTCTTTCTATCTGTCTATCTGTTTGTCTGTTTGTCTATCTGACTATCCTCCATCTTCCTTTCTATTTCTTTTTTTCTTTCCTTTTCTCATTTATAAAGTAATCTCTACGTTGTCCTTTTCTCGTAAGAAAAATTCTGTGTTACTTTCGTTCTCTTCCTTCATTATTAATGAGAACACGAAAAGATTCTACAAGAATCTTCAAAATTTCTATTCTAAGAGATAGTTAGGTTGAAAATTATGTTAGAGTATGATGATAAAAAAAAAAAAAAAAGAAAGAAAAGAATTCTATAAATTAATAACGTCATTTCCACTATGATGAAACAACTTCATTTCCCAACGAAAGAGACATTTTATAACGATTAATTTTCATACTAATTAATAACAGATTTTCCAGGATGATTTATCAACTTTGACAAATTATGTAATTCAAGTTTCTTACCTTACATAATATAATATATATATATATATATATATATTTATACATATAATTGAAATATACATAATATACTTATAACTTCCTCGTTAATCTTTGAACGAAGTTGCAAAATTTGCATGTAAATTTCAATTTTATTGTTTTCTTTTCTTTTTTATATACTTTTTTTTAATTTTTCCTCCTTCTTCCTTTCTACATTCCATTTTTCTCTTTACTCGTATATATTTCTCTATTTATTTTCCTTCTCTCTCTCTCTCTCTCTCTCTCTCTCTCCCCCTCTTTCTCTCTCTCTCTCTCTCTCTCTCTCTCTCTCTCTCTCTCTCTCTCTCTCTCTTTCTCTCTTATCTTTTTACGATCTCGACTCCCATCACGTTACATGGATATAGAAACTTCGCCTTATCAAACGAGCCACGATCCACTTTTCGACCATAGATGCATTGCGTATGATTCGTATATCGTATTGCATCACTTGCCAAAGGGAATCAATTTTTCTTCTCTACGTCATCGATGTTCTATATATATTAACTCGGAAAAACACACTCCTTTACAAATTTATTTTCTTTGACTGCAAAATCAATCAAATCGTCGAATATTCGCGATGATTTATAATAATAATAATAATAATCATTATCTTCATCACCATCATCATCATCATCATCATCATCGTCATCATCATCATCGTCGTCGTCGTCATTATTATTATTATGATTATTATTAAAGATCATTTTTTATTTTTCCGTTTCTCTTGCATGACTCACAACTCTCTTTGATGATTCTTTCTCTTTCTTTCGCTCTCTCTCTCTCTCTCTCTCTCTCTCTCTCTCTCTCTCTCTCTCTCTCTCTCTCTCTCTCTCTCTCTCTCTCTCTCTCTCTACACACACACACACACACACACACACACACACACATATTATATAGAACGTTTGAAACTGTCTTTATAAATATTGAGATTGGGAACGAAAATTCATGCAAGTTCTGTGCGTTACTT
>NC_057692.1:8100956-8102735 GCF_014466175.1 Vespula pensylvanica
ATCTCTATTTATCTCTATCTATGTAGCTATCTATTTATCCATCTATCTTTGTCTATCTAGCTATCTGTTTATTCATTTATCTCTGTCTATCTATATCTATCTTTGTTTTTCATTCTCTTTCTCTCTCTCTCTCTCTCTCTCTCTCTCTCTCTCTCTCTCTCTCTCTGTCTTTCTTCATTCTAATCAATCGATAGAGACAAACGAGAAATTGATGATAATAGTCAATGATAACGAAAGAAAATCAAAATAAAAAACGTCGTGATTATGACCTCTCACATCGATATATGTATATATGTATATATGTATGTATATCCTTGCCTTTTATTTCTCTATTTTCTTTTTGTTATTGTTTGTTCCTACTATTTCAAGAAATTTTTGTATTCTATCTTTTCCCTATTTTTATCCATCGTTTGCATAGTAAGAACAGCTTGAGAAAAGTTCGCATGTTCGCATATCTTACACGTAAGGTAAGCACGCTTTTTGCATTCACATCACGATTCACATCGATCTTCGAATCATTATTATAAATCTCGATCGACAGGATTAATCGCAAAATCGAACAACGAGAACACTTAAACGAAAGTAGCCGCGTTAATTAACATGATTTTTTTCGTTTATTTGTTCACTAAAATGAACTTTCTTTTTTTTGTCTTTTTCTAAATAATCTCATTCTTCATTTTTTTTTAATTTTATTTTATCGCAAGATCGACGATATATATTACATATAATTTATGTATGTATATGTATATATGTATATGTATATATGTATATATATATATATATATACATACATACCCCACGCCTTGACTGTAATACGAAATATTCGCTTTTTGCCATTGGATTGTCCCTCTCATCCCCACCACTCACCCCTCCCCTCTTCGGCGGCCACCCGACTAAAGCTTGACATGTAGCATAAGCTTGATGAAATATTTTCGAACAGTTTCGGTGATATAAAAATCGTTTGAAAATTCGCACTGTTTCATTAAAGACAACGCGTTTGTCTTTGTTTTTTTATTGTATTCTCTTCTTTTTTTCTCTTCTTTCTATTTTTTTTTTTTTTTTTATTCTTTTCGCTAACGTACCATTAGTATTTACCGTCATCTCATTGGCTTTGGGCAGTTAACCACCATCGCCTTTAGATTATTGCCAAATTGACGAGAAAATTAAATAAAAAGTAAAGAAAAAAAATAAGAAGTAATAAAAAAAAGAAACAATTAGAAAAATAACGAAAATGAGATCGCCGCTAACGCATAAGAGTGACAACAGTGTAACAGCAATGATCATGAAGATTAGTAGCGTTTTAGCTATGATAGAAGCAAGAAAACAAAAAAAATCAGCAAAGGAAAGTGGAGAATGACAAAAAACCACAAAAAATGCATATGCTTTCTCATGTGTACTCTCATCATCGATAGCCTACGCTAATTTTATAAGAAATATGTATATATATATATATATATATATATATATATATATATATATATATACATACGTACATACATATATATATGTATATATATATATATATGTAAAGAAAAAAGAAATATTTAATCGATCGATCGATCGATCTTTTCGTCGATCGATCGATAATTCGAAGAAATAATTTCGAGATCGTATATTCGACGATCTCTTTTTATTTTCTTTTCTTTTAACGATTAAACTTTTCTTTATTTTCTATTTTTTACTTTATTATATTTCAAGTTTTGTTCGATTTATTTTTTATTTTTTATTTCTTTTTTCTTTACTTTTTTTTTTATTTTTTCTTCTTTTTTTTCTTTCTTT